>NW_022436948.1:30385837-30454150 GCF_009761245.1 Sapajus apella
CTTCCTTCCTTCCTTCCTTCCTTCCTTCCTTCCTTCCTTCCTTCCTTCCTTCCTTCTCTTTTCCTTTCTTTCAGACGGCATCTCATCCTGTCACCCAGGCTGGAATGCAATGTAGCAATCTCAGCTCACTGCAACCTCAGCCTCCTGGGTTCAAGCAATTCGGCCTCAGCCTCCCCATTAGCAAGGACTACAGGTGCACACCACCACACCTGGCTAATTTTTTGTATTTTAGTAGAGATGGGGTTTCACTGTGTTGCCCAGGCTGGTTGCTAACTCCTGAGCTCAGGCAATCCACCCACCTCTGTCTCCCGAAGTGCTGGGATTACAGGCATGAGCCACCACACCTGGCTATATTACCTTCTTATGATTGAAATATGGAAAATAAAACTATATATATTTTGCCAGAAAATAGCACTGCTTCTAATTTTACACACAAAAATTAGAATATGATTAATTTTAAAGGTGAAAATATATAAATGTGTGTAAATGTGTGTGTCAGTACATTATTCCTTGTGTTATACAATTTTTCTATTTGAATGGAAAAGACAAACATTGTAGTTATCAGAATTATTCTTTTAAAACTATGTATTATAATATACATTCATATCACATCATTTTTGAAATAACATATGCTATTAAGATGTTTCTATCAACTGATTAAATGCCAATTTCATATGTAAAGAAGAAATAAATATTATTTTTTAAAATGTATTTATTTCCTTTTATGTGCATAGAAAATGTGGGAGATAAAATATGAGTAATGCACCATTTTTGGGGGGAAATCCATAAACAAAAGTGACAAGATGATTTTCTGGCTTTATTTAAACTTTGACTCTTCCTTGAAGACAATAACGTTCCAGGAAGGTCCTTGTGCAGAGGCAGCACAGCTTCCTTACTGTCTTTGCACCCAGGGATGGAACTGGCATCTCCCAGCATCCCCTTTTAAGTCTAGGCCCCGCCCACTTTTGTTCTCTTGCAAAATTCTTTTTCTCCCTTTTTCTCCATGTCTTCCAATGCTAATACTAAAGCCCCATAGCTACTTATTTTATTGTTTACTGACTTATTTTCCCATTCATCTGCATTCATTAAAGATTTTGATGTCTGGTTGACACGCTTTTCTCCTTCATCTGAAGTCTTGCTTTCATACTGCTATCAACAATATTTACACAGATTATAATTCTAACCTTCTATAGCAGTTTCTCTAAGTCTGAGTTGTCTATTAGCTGTATCCAAATCATCTGACTTGAGGGGGCAAATTCATGAATACCATACCTCTAAAATCAAAATCCCTAAAAGTAAAATCAGCAAGTTCTGCATTTTTCATAAGCTCTCCAAACTATGTTTAGACACATTAAAGTTTGAGAATGGCTGGTAGATGCTCTTCCTTACTATGCTCAGCAGTCACAGCATCCACACTGTCTGGTCATCCACTCCCAGGTAGACACTGCAGTCAATGATTCTGCCTCTGACATAATGAATTCCACTCTTGGCACATAAACTTTTATAATTCCTATTATTTATATTTTCAGCTTTTGTCCTGAAATGTTTTAGCATTCCCCTGTGTTCATTTGCTTTTCCATCCAGCCCAAATAGCAATATCCAACACTTCAGTAGCTTCTTATCAGCACTCTAGATCCTCTTAAGCCACTGCACTCCAGCCAGGACAACAGATTGAAACTCTGTCTCAAAAAACGCTTAAAAGCTCACTCATATTTTCAATTCAGTATGCTCAGCAAACTATAATCTCGTGTTAATTCAACTACCATCTTGACTACCCTATTCACCCATCTCAGAACAGCTGGGAAATATTTCCACAAGTCTTCAGATTATTGACACTATTATATTTGTTATTCTCTGTCTACCCCATTTAATACACTGCTTACCAGCTAGTCAGCTCTCTGCTCTATTCTCTACAACAGATACTTCAGAAATTTATGTTGCCAAGAATCCCATTTCACCAGCACTATTTCCTTTCAGAAGATATTCTTGCTTCCTGTTTCATTCCTCCAGACTCCAATATCTGTTTGTTTACCAGATACATCCTCTAGAATTTCCAGAAACCACTCAAAGTTAAATGTGTCCATAGTAGGCTGAGTCATGGCCCCAAAGATCCCCCATCTTAATCTCTGCAACTTGTAAATATTACTTTATATGGAAAAATGGCCTTTGCAGATGTGATTATGTTAAAGATTTTGAGATAGGGAGATTATCTTTTATTATCCAGGTGGCCCTAAATACAATCGTGAGTGTCCTTAAGAGAGAGGCAGGGGATGATTCTACAGGCACAGAAAAGAAGTCAATGTGACCACCGAGGCAGAGGTTGGAGTATTATTTGGCTGGAAGTCAGGGAATTCCAGCAGCCATCAGAAGCTTTAATAGAAGTGGCCAGTACCATGTTTTTCCCTAGAGTCTCTGCAGGGGACACATCCCTGCTGACAACTGGATATCAGCTCAGTGTACCTACTTCATACTTCTGCCCTCCATAACTGTAAGAGAATAAAAGTTTGTTGTTTTAAACCACCAGGTTTGTGATAATTTATTGTAGCACCCCGAAGGAACTCATGCAATGTCCAAGAAAATTTTTCAAAATTTCCACCTCTTTTGAAGTAATAGACACAAACTTCTCTAAACATTTCTTTATTTTTATCCCCAATGTCTAACATGTCAAGTTCTGTTGATTCTATTTAATAAATCTCTCTCTAAATTATTTCTTCTTTTATAGGCCCACTGCCATTGTCCTTGCACAGATGACTTTTGATCTAGTCTTCTAGAATAGGCTCTGAGGCAAACTAACCTAAATTCTTGTTATTTCAGAAATGATTGTGTTCTTTTTCTAAATACCGGTGGCTTTCAGTGACTAGGGGTAGGAAGTGATTATCCTTGTCTCTAAAAATTTTCTCTGGTTTGTTACAATGAAACATATGCCAGACCAAAAATCTGCTATATGTATAGATGCTTATTAGTAAGCAATAACAAGGTTTCATTTCATACATGTTCCTAAAACTCAACAGGCTTCTGCTGTCTTTCTGTAGGAACTCTATGGGAACCAGTCCTTGAGTCAATGAAGTGATATTTTGGCCTTTGGGATAGCCAAAGTTCTAGCTGGATCAAGGACAAGTATTCTTTGTTAAGTGAAAGAATGCAATCCTCAGTAGAATTCTAGAGTGAGGGCACTTTTCTGAAGGTAGCAAACTCTTTTTTTTTTTTTTTTTTTTTTTAAATGGATAAACCTCTTTATAATGGAATACCATTCAGCAAGAAAAAGAAATGAGTGCTGATACATGCGATAACATGGATAAGCCTCAATAGCATTACGGTAGCAAACTCTTTAACTGTTCATTTTCCCTACAGTATTCACAGAGGAGCAATGAGCCTTTAGAATCTTTCTAGCTAAAGAAATATTCCTCATTTCCCCAATGAACATTAATGTCTAACATCCTTTAACTAAGCTAATTTGTGAAACTTGTGCTGTAGATTATGTCATATGTGAATTATTACTTATAAAGCTGTCTCTTGGATGTATGTTCCAGATTTGGTCCCTTCACATACTAAGAAACTATCATTAGAGTTACATGAAAGCTAACATCACACACGCATACATCCGTCTATTTTTTCTTAGTTAATTAAAGTAAATTACTTCAAAGAAAATTTGCAAAGACTCACTTCTCTTTGCTTGTTCTGTCTCTCCCTTCATATCCATTTCCATACTGTTTCCAGCCTGATCTTTTAAACAGTGTACCTGTCACTCATCTTAGAAGGCTGTCACACCTCCGGGGCATGTGCTGACCTCTGTCTGCCTTTTCAGTCTCATTTCATTTTCCATACTCTTCATTTTTCAGAAATAGTTAATTATTGGTAGTTCTCAGAAAAAAAGGAGGCTATGATCTTTCTAGGTATATTATTAACACTTTGCGATCCCCCAACTTGCTTACTGCAATTTTTTCATTCTGTAGATTTGTGTTCAAAATATTGATCCTCTTTGAAGTTTTCAAGTTTTTCTGTGTACCTTGGGCTCTCCTTTCTTTTTGTCTTCACTTTCCTGAGTATGTGACCTTATAATTTACTGATACTGTTTTTCAAGTCGGGTGAGTCCTCTCCACCCTCACCAGCTCTGTAAGATCCCCAGGGCGGTTTCCATGTCCACTTCGTATTCAGGAGTCTCACTCCTACCATTTTTCTGAACATGGACCTATTTCTTTTCTGAAATAGTCTTTTCCTAAAGTTAACTCTTACGATATCAGATGTTATTGCAACTTGTATTTTCCCAAGCCTTGTTTATTTGTGCCTAATTCGTTTTTCACATATATCTAGCAAATATATAAAGAGTGAGGACATGAATTATAGAAGCAAGGAACATTTTTTGTTCATTCAGAGGAAAAAACTATCTCTTGCAGCTGTGAAAAGGATGCTTATACAATTTTTAGGCCCTTTGTTTTCAGGAGTAGAAAAAGGGGTTCCAATGTGTTATTACAAAGTGAATTATTTATGACTGACATGTGTAAAACTGGAACTAATGTTCCCAATGATTGAGTCATTACATTCTTTGAGCATTTCTTTGGTCTGTACTAATTTTAATCCTGAAGTAATGTCAAAATTAAATATTGATTTTCTTAACTGTTGCGTACATCATATTTTCATTGTCTCAAATAATATAAAATGCCAATATTTGTAATGTAGAAAAAGCTGATGAATACCTATTTCTCTTTTCATTATGTTTTACCTGCTAGAATCTAAGAATAAAGTTATTGAAGTCAGAAGATCTGGGTTCCAGACTTGAGGACACCACTTAGTTCTAAAATGATCTTAAGTAAGGAAACATAACAAACACAAAATGAGGAAAAAAGAAAGGAAGACAGAAGCATCAAAATTGAAATATTTGAAAAGCACTGATTTCTGATTTGTAGCCTTACTTGCTTCTCTAAATTCATTTTTGTTTATTTTTATTTGACCAATTTCTTTTGAGCAGTGTACTTTTATTTTCATTTACTCAACAAATATTTATTAAGCCCTACCATGTATTAGACTCTAATGTGCTGCAAATAAACACTAAAGAAAATGTGAGATATATATATGTATATGTATATGTATCTCTCACATACATATCTCTCTCACATTTTTATGGCTGAATAGTATTCTATTCCGTATATATAAATATAAATACGTAGTATTTCATTGCATATATGGAATTCATATATATATTTATATATTCCATTACATATATGGAATTCCAGATATATATGCAATGGAATACTATGTATGTATTGTATGTATATATGTATTGTATGTATGGAATACTATATGCGTATTGCATATATGTATTCATATATGCATGAATACATGTATATATATAATATATATGCATTCCATTCCATATATATATATGAATATATAGTATTCCATTCCATATATATATATGCAATGGAACACTACTCAGCCATTAAAAAGAATGAAATTCTGGTATTTCCAACAATGTGGATGAAACTGGAAGTTGTTATGTTATGTGAAATAAGCTGGGCACAGAAAGACAAATATTGCATGTTCTCACTCATATGTGGAAGCTAAAAAAGTTGATCTTAGGGAGGCAGAGAGTAGAATGATAGATACAGAGGCTAGGAAATGTCAGGAAGGGGGCCGGAAACAGATAGTGAAGAGAAACTGGTTAATGGGCACAAATATACAGTCAGATAAAAGAAAAAATGTCTAGTGTTTGATAGCATGGTAAGGTGATTATAGTTATCAACAGTGTATTATATATTCCAAAATAGCTGAAAGAGCTGATGTGAAATGTCCTAACACAAATGACAAATGCTTGAGGTCATTTGGGTACTTAGGTGATGGATAACCTAAGTACCCTGATTTGATCGTTACACATTGTATGCAGGTATCAAAATACCACATATACTCATTAGATATGTTCAAATATTATATATTAATATTTATAAATGAAAAACACCAAAAAATGAAAGACAAGCCCACTGCTGGATACCAACACTACAACAAATATTCCTAGTTGTTGGCATGTGCTCTTCCTATAGAAGATATAAAATGTCTTTGCTATACCACAAACAAACAATTTTAGAAATATTTTAATTCTGTGTGCATGTGTGTGTGCAAGCCCTTTTTTTTTCCTCTACTAGTATAATAATTGGGTTGTGTTGTTGCACCAAAATTAGTATTCATTGAGTCAGTTCATGTTTTGAAAAATAAACAAGAGTTTGGTTATGGTTAATTAAAATACTATGAAATAAATTTATTATACTTTCTGAAAATGGACCTATTTCTTTTCGTAAATAATCCTTTTCTTAGGTTAACTCTTATAATATCAGATGTTACTGCAAATTGTATTTTTCCAAGCCTTCTTTATTTGTTTTAAAACATTAGTAAATCATTACATTGCAATCTTCTTGTGTGAAAGTGTGTCTATGTTATTCAGTCCTGTCAGTTCTATAAAGCAGTTTTCACTGAGAACCATGATGCAAAAAATTCATATATTTCAATTATGTCCCCCTAGAGGCCAGTAATTATTGGAGAAACAGTTAACCGGTTTTATAGTCGACCATTGTCTAGAAGTTCATCCCTGCAACCTACAGTCCAGTCACCCTGGATTGCAGCTTACAATGTGAATACAAACTAGAAATGATAATTTGACAGTAAAATCTGCTTATATAAAGATCTATTGTTTACTGGTAAAAATAGGCCAAAATGCATTTTGCTAAAAACATGTCCCCTTTTATTTTTTAAAAAGTCATTTTGGTTTATAGAGTAGCATTGGTTATTCTTTTCCTCTCCTCCTCTTTCTCTATCTCTCTGTTTCTCTCTGTCTCTGTCACTATTTTTGTTCTTTTTTGGTACTTGTAACATATAATACTCTGAATAAATGTAGACTTTATTAGTGATTCAGTGATTATTTCTGTCTAAGTCATCAGTTTCAATCCTGATATACTAAAATCATAACATGCCCTGTCAGAGATTTGCTTATTACTTTGTTCATTATCCAGAGTCATTTTCAGTTCCAACATAACACATTGAGCTCTGTAAATGGATTGTGGTTATAATACCAGAGTAACTGTCTTTTTTAACACAAATAAGTAAAATAATTACCAGGGTTTTCTAATTCTTTTCAAATGGAGCCAAATGCTAGCATATAGTAATAAAAAATCATGCTAGAAATTGATTCTGAAAACAACGTGGGAATACTGTCTCCCCTTTTGCAATAATTCACCATTCTAATAGTTACAGATGATTAAAACAAGATCATTTTGCAAACCTATGGCAGCTGAAGTTTAATATACCCATACTTTTATTACTATCATAAGAATAAGCCATGAAAATATAAAACAATGAAAGGAATTAGAAGGTTTGGTATGTTTTAAGGCTTGTTTTCAATAATTATATTTATATTTAAGCATTCTGAATATGTCACTTTTTTCCTGTTTAGTACACATGTATTTCTTTTCTTTTTGTTTTTCTTTTTTTTTAGTTTTTTAAGATGGCATCTCACTCTGTTGCCCAACTTGGAGTGCAGTGGCACAATCTCAGCTCTCTGCAGCCTCTGCCTCCCATGTTTAAGAAATTCTCCTGCCTCAGCCTTATGAGAAGCTGCGATTACATGCACATGCCACCACACCTGGCTAATTTTTGTTTCTTTAGTAGAGACGAGGTTTTGCCATGTTTGCCAGGCTGGTCTGGAACTCCTGACCTCAGGTGATCTGTCCACCTTAGCTTCCCAAAGTGCTGGGATTACAGGTGTGAGCCACTGTATCCAGCCTACACATGTATTTCTAAGACACTTCTATCAGTTTAGTATTGAGAGATTTGTAGCCTGGTATCTCACTTATTTTCTTAGTTTGGGAATATAAAACAAATATTTTGAAAAGCATCAACATTTATCTTCACCATCTATTAGTATTATCCTTTCTGATCATTCCCCATTTCAGCATCTTCTACTTCTTACTGTCCTTCATTCTCCCACCTCCTATTTCACCTCCTGTTCCCTACCCAATTTTCCATGTCCAGGAAACACACCACACTGTGTTCCTCAGTTATCCCTTAACTTTCATTAAAATAGCAAAGGAAATCTACTAAGATAATTCAAATTGTTTCATGAAACTATGTCTATTTTAACCAATATGACATTGTAATTCATATTTAGATTTCTCCATTTTAAATTGCCTTTATTTTTATGATTACTACACATTTTGAGTTCAGTGTTTAGTTTAATGAAAACTTTCCTTAATTCATAAATGCCAAGGGAAAGACATTGGGTATCACAGAACTTCTCATTGTTGTAGGATTTTAAGAATTCCTGGGAGGATATTATGCATTTTCCCGGCAAATCATATTAGCATATCTTTGTGACTATATCCTGCTTTTCTATGTCAAACTCTCAATTCTGGGACACAAAATGATTTTTTTAAGTTCTCACTCAATGGTAACTTACAGGAATACAGTCATAGTTAATACTACTCCTGTCTGTTGCCTGGCATTGAATGATCAGGTTGAAAGAATTTTTCTATTGGATAGAATGGCAACTCTGTTACTGTATTTAGATCCTGCCTTTTATGAGGCTTATAAATGGAGGATCATTGAAAGAACTCTGCAATTAACTTTCACCTCTCTATTAACAAATCAAAGAGTTTGAACAAGACACCACTTTCTGGTACCTGTACAATTCACTCCAACACTTTGTGAACATAATTGTTATGAAAGAAGAATAGATGATGTCTTAGGAATTCATGGGGATGCTGTTTTGAGAAGAGAAGATGTGGTTATGTAAAGGGAAATATCACATATTCCTGAAGTGTGAGTCATTAATTTGCTTAACAAATGTTTATTGATTATCTACTATGAGCCAATATTGCAACAGAAATGAGAAAATGCAACAAATTTCCATGCAGCCAGGCATGGGGTTTCATTTTTCAGAGCCCAGACTACTAGTTATATCACTCAGAAGTCATTTGATTTTTAAATACCATAATGAAATTATATGCCATTCGTGGAAACTGGAAGGAAGGAATGATTTATCGTGACTTTGAAAAGCAGAGAAATTTTAACAAGAAAGTGACCCAAAAAAAAAACCATTTTGTGAGTGTGTGTAGCAGTTTTTCGAGTAAGGGAGAGTAGTTGGTAGAAAAAAGAAAGAGCATGGGGAAGTCTTAGAAGACTGAAGGAGCCTGGTGCATACGTCGATGTGGCTGAAGTTGAAGCTGGAAAGATAAATGGAAGTACATTTTGAAATCTTCATCTACTGTGATGAGAACTTGGGATTGTATCCTGAAGTTTCTAGGGCAATTATTGGAGGTTTAACTAGGGAAGAATGGAGAGGAATTTTAGAACAATAACTGTTGCTGGTAGGAGGTGGTAGGGTAGGAGGCAGCTTGTGGGAGACGGGAACTGAAGCTGACCAATAGGCTGGGAAATTTATCAATTATTGATCAACCTGATCTCCTCCAGTTGATTTTCAATATTCTTCCATGTAGCTACCCAGTTTTAATAAATCTTTTTTGGCCCCTGAATAATTCTTGTACACAAGGCACTTATTCTTTGATGGTTGATAGAAGAAATAAAGAAAGGAACACAAGCATTAGGAAGTGATGAAGTGGACTGAGTGTGTAGTACTGGGGACTGACATGATATAACTGTCATAGGATGGCCAGAAAAGGCAGATTGGTGAAGGACTAGTAACATAATTTAGCAAACAGATTTTACTTCTGTACATATGGCCAATGAATGTCTTTTGCTCTTTTTCTAATATGCACTAATGAATGTGAGGTTTATGATGAATCCAAGGCACTAAGCTGATTGTGCACAGCAGATCTTAATGGCTGTATTTTTCTTTAAATCCTTGAATTGCTCACTTTCTAGCATGCTGATTGATGACATCGAAGTTGACTGGGGGTGGAGGCATTTCTCAGGTAACTAAAGGCATATTTTGATGCTGTCTTCTGAATTATAATTTATGAAGAAATGCACAGGAAAGCAATTCTATGAGAAGAGAGATATTTGCTAGCTTGGAGGTGATCATATACAAATTGCCCATTTGAACATGAAAAAAATGTTCCATGAATATTGGTTCTTCAGGCTGTGTCTACCCAGAGGGAAGAAAAACAGAAAAAACTCATTTCCCCAGGTATCAACAGACTGTATATACAAACAAGTGAGGTTACATTAACTGAACAAATTCAGGTGCACTGGTTCACACAATTACCATTTCCCTGCTGTCTCACAGTGATATTCCTATGAGACCCTAGAAATATATTCTGCCTGCTGTATGTCAAATATTAAAAAACAAAATTGTGAAAGGACATTGTTCCCAGGCCAATTCACTGAAGGATTAATTTATTTATTTTGCTAAATTTACCAACTTATTGTTAGCAATTATGTCTACATCTTATATAGCACTAAGTATGTGCCAAGCATATTAGAGCCGTTTACATAAACTAAATCATTTTATCTTTACACTGTTTTTTTCACCATTTTGTGGTTGAGGAAATAGCCATACAAAAAGCTTAAATTAACAGGCTCAAACCCTCAGCTAAGAGCTAATTCCTGTTACAGTCTTTAAAATCTGTTCTCAGGAATTACCAATATCAGTAAATGAAAAAATAATGTTTCACATGGGAGTTTTGGGGCTTATGTATATATATCCACTGTCTACTTAATTCAGGTTTTTATAAAAAAAATTACCAATGGCTGGATGGCTTAAACAACATACATTTATTTCTTATAGTTCTGGAGGCTGGGAAGTCCAAGATCAAGGTACTGGCAGAGCCTGTGACTGCTTGAGGATGTGTTTTGTGGTCTGTAACTAGCCATATTTTTGTTATATCTCCATGTGAAGAAAACCAGAGAAAGGAAATCTATCATTGTTTCTTCACATGTAGGAGGCCACAGAGGGCATCTCTCCCATGTCTCTGCTTATGAGGGAACAAACCCCATTCATGAGGGCCCCATCCTCATAAGATAACCAAAGCCTCCACCTCTTAATACCATCAGACTTGGGGTTTGTATTTCAGCATATGAACTTAGGGGGATACAAACGTTTCGTCCATAATACCCACATTTTAGAATCTTTGGAATTCTTCTACTAATTTCTCAAGACAGACATTAATATATGGAAAAATTTTATCTCTCCTGTAACAAAAATAAAATTTTTCTATTAAACAAGGTGGCCACATAACTTATGTTCCAAGCTGAAACACATTTGGAAATGAAAGGGGGCACTATTAATGATTGCCCAAAGATGATGGGTATAAACTGGGATCCTACCAGGCAAACTGGGATGTGTGGTCTGCATATTACTAAACTGTTTCAAGTTTTTGGTTAGTACTGTCACACATCACTATCACAGCTTTTTAATGTATAAACCCGCAGTTCATAAATGTGGTTCTCTTTTTGGAAAACTGATTACTTGGAGAAACTGCTTTCAGCAAATTGATTTTTCTCCTGTTTCCTCCTGGCTCCTAACCTGAGCCAGGGTTAGACCTCCCTGGTTAGTGAGTTAGTTCAGCGTCCAGCTGAAAAACTTCCTCAAGTGGTTTTCTCCAAATACACCTTCCCAGCATAAGTTGTGCTTCTCATGCAAAGTTGTGCTAATTTGTCCCCGTTTCTCCCAAACTCTTCAATAACTAAAATTGCCATTAACTAGAGAGTAGGATTTGGCAGTTTTAAAAAGACACTGTAAAACTGCTGAATAAGGAGCCACATAAACTAAGATCAGCACCTCCAAAACTGTGCAAGTGCTTAAACCTTAACACAAGGTTTAAAATAAACTCTTGATTGAATTCATCTACTCCATTTTCTCCCTTCAATAAATAAGATGGGTTTCAAACAGCCAAAGCTCTTTGACATAAGTAATAATGCAAATAAAAATTCCTTGCTAGAATGCTTATGCATTGTTGGGAGGAATGTAAATTAGCTCAAACACTGTAGAAAGCAGTTTGGAGATTTCTGGAAGAACTTAAAACAGAGCTACCATTTCACTCACCTATCCCATTACTACTAAGTATATATCCAAAGGAAAATAAATTGTTCTACCAGAAAGATACATGCATTCATATGTTCATCACAATGCTATTCACAATAGCAAAAAGATGGAATCAACCAAGGTGCTCATCAACAGTGAAATGGATTTAAAAGAATATGGTACGTGGTCAGGCTCGGTGGCTCACGCCTGTAATCCCAGCACTTTGGGAGGCCAAGATGGGTAGATCATGAGGTCAGAAGATGGAGACCATCCTGGCCCACATGATGAAACTTGTCCCTAGTAAAATACAAAAAATTAGCTGGACATGGTGGTGGGTGTCTGCAGTCCCAGCTACTCAGGAGGATAAGGCAGGAGAATTGCTTGAACCTGGGAGGCAGAGGCTGCAGTGAGCCAGGATTGCACCGTTGCACTCCAGACTGGTGACAAAGAAAGACTCTGTCTCAAAAAAAAAAAAAAAAAAAAGGAATATGGTACATATGCAACATGGAATATGACCAAGCGATACAAAAGAAATCATGTCCTTTGCAGAAGCATGGGTGCAGCTGTAGACCACAATCTTAAACAAATAAACTCAGAAATAAAAAAATCAAAATCTGCATGTTCTTACTTATAGGTGGAAGCTAAACATTGTGTATTCATAGACATAAAGATGGGGACAGTTGTCACTGAGGACTACTAGAGGGGGAGGGAGGCAGTGGGGCATGGGTTAAAAAGCTGTTGGAGACCAGGCGCAGTGACTCATGCCTGTAATCTCAGCACTTTGGGAGGCCAAGGTAGGTGGATTGCTTGAATGCAGGAGTCCCTGACCAACCTGCGCAACATGGTGAAACCCCGTTTCTACTAAAAATACAAAAATTATCTGGGCATGGTGGTGCATGCCTGTAGTCCCAGCTACTCAGGAGACTGAGGTGGGAGGATTGCTTGGGTCCAGGAGGCAGAGATTGCAGTGAGCAGAGATCACATGCAATTTAGCCCAGGGTGACAGAGGGAGACACTGTCTCAAAAAGAAAGAAAGAAAGAAGAAAGGAAGGAAGGAAAGAGGGAAGGAATGAAAGAAGGAGGGAGGGAGAGAGGGAGGGAGGGAGAGAAAGAAAGACAGAAAGAGAGAGAAAGAGAGAAATAAAGAAAGAAGAAAGAAAGAGAGAGAAAGAAAGACAGACTACAGATAGTACCTTTGTACCCTTTGTACCTTTGAGAACTATGCTCACTCTCTTGGTGAAAGGAACTCAGCATCATGCAATATACCCATGTAAGAAACCTGTGCATACTCCTATTTTATTTATTCTAAAATAGAATTTGAAACTATTTTTACAAATAAGTCCTAAAAATGTATTAGTAGGCATTGAATATTAAGTAAATACAATTTAGTATTGCCCTCATTTTTGTGGTTTGGGGGCATTTTCACACCAGCAATTCTGAATACCTTCAGTATTAGGGGAAGCTGTTTGACATTGTTAAGTGACTTCAAGGCAAATTCACACACAAAAAACTGATTATCCAGCAATCAGTTACTTTTTTCACCGATAAACATTTTGTTTGGAACATGTGCTTCAGAAGACAAAAGTAGACAAACTTTTAGAATTTCTGGAAGAAGATCTGCAGTAAATAATATTTATAAATAGAAGTATAGATTTAAATGAAACCTGGCTCATCTTTTAATATAAACTGGACTTTGAAAACTCTTTTGAGGACATTACTCTGTAGCCTCATTACCTAAAGGTATGATCTAATCTATTTTATTTGAACCTGCAGGACATAATTTGTGTACTGAATTCGTGAAAATTTTGGATAAAGCCTAATGTAAAATGGTTACTACTTACTACTGTTCTCAGTAAGAGTTTAAAACTTACTGTTTAACCAAAGTACCTTTCTATATTGTAGACAGTAAATGGTAATCTAAAATATGTGAGGCAGAAAAGAACGATAATATTTCATTGTTACGGCATACTCTATCCTGCTTTTATGAGCATTCCCAAGATGTTCATATATGAACTCCCTCTTAGGGGCAGGCTCTTAATAGTTATTGAGAATGGCAGAGAACTGAGCTTAGTATATGATTAAAAATGTATTGTAAGAATCAAACGTTTTTACATGCAATAACTACAACCATGTCTTCTAGATTAGAAACTAATTTAGTGGTTTTTTTCTCTTTGAAATATAAATTAATTCACTATTTATAGATAAAATTGATGTCTGAATAATTTTATAAAGTATTCTTTGTGTTTGTATTATTTTATAGTAAGAAATAGATTTCGGTTATTTTTATCATCTAGAATAGGGTTTATTATGTTGATCTTTTCATTATTCACAATTTTTGTTGGTATTTTCTGTTGTAGTGTCTGCTATAAACATTTCTTCATGTTCAAAAGAATTGCTTTCTCAACTTCATTTGGAAATTATTTCCTGAGAATTGGAATCCAACAGTAGGAAACAAACAATATGCAAACAAATAATTCAGAATTTTAAAAGGTGACGAGATTCTTACCAGCCCCAAAAGGTCTTTTATTAATTAATTTATTTATTTACTATTTTTTTGAGACAGAGTTTTTTGCTCTTATTGCCCAGGCTGGAGTGCCATGGCAGCACAATCTTGGCTCACTGCAGTCTCTGCCTCCCGAGTGCAAGTGGTTCTCCTGCCTCAGACTCCCAAGTAGCTGGAATTACCATGCCCAGCTAATTTTTGTATTTGTAGTAGAGACAGGGTTTTGCCATGTTGGCCAGGCTGGTCTTGAACCCCTAGCCTCAGGTGATCTGACTGCCTCGACCTCCCAAACTGCTGACATTACAGGCGTGAGCCACCGCAGCCAGCCAAAAGACCTATTTCAGCTTTTATAAATGCTATAATAACCTAAAATGCTCGTAAATATCATGGTAGCAGACCTGAATCCAAGTTACCCTAAGCCCTCTTTTTCCTTAGCTATATAAAATTCTATCCTGCAATAAATCTTTTTATCTATGAGTTTCTCAACTCTCAACATATAAATGGAAAGAAGGGGAAACAGCAAGAACTACTCTAGAGAAGTTCTATAGTGAAGGGTTGGCAGTTGGGTAAACACTCCTGTAAAAGTAAAAACAATCTTTGTGACATTTAGTTAAAGGTTTAAGCAGATCACTAACTAAAGCACTAATCCTGTGAGAAAAGTATTATTTAAGAAATGCAGGCCGGGCACAGTGGCTCACACCTGTAATCCCAGCACCTTGGGAGGCACAGGAAGGCAGATCATTTGAGCCCAGGAGATCAAGATCAGCCTAGGCAACACGGGGAAAGCTCACCTCTACAAAAAAATGCAGAAATTAGCTGGGTGGGATGGCACATGCCTGTAGTCCCAGCTACCTGGGAGGCTGAGGTGAGAGGATCACTTCAGACCAAGAAATCCAGGCTGCAGTGAGCCATGATCACACCACTGCGCTCCAGCCTGGGTACAGAGGCAAACCTTGCCTCAAAAAAAATTTAAAAAAGAGAATAAAGACCTTTAACAAATATTGATTGCCTCCATACTCTGGGGTAAGTCACTTTTCTACACGTAATAAAACAACGAAAAACAAGATAGGTAAGGCCTGATCCTCATTAGGCTTATATTTTGGGCCAGCCAAACAGACAATAAGTGTGTACTTACAGCTGTGGAATGTTGTTGAAAAGTTGAGATAGTTCTAGCCTTTGCAACCTCAGCAGTATTGAACTTTGGGCCAAATAGTGTTTTGTTTTGGGAAACTTTTCTGAGCACTGTAGGATATTGTCTAGATTCCTGACCTCAGTTTACTAGATGTCAATTGTAGCACATTCCCCAGTTTTGACAACCAAAAATGTCTCTAGACATTGCCACCTGTCCCCCTGGAGGAGGGAGAAAAATGCCTATGAGTGAAGAGATTCCAATCTGCCCCCAGTGAGAACCACTGAGCTACATGAAGAGAGAAAATTGCTCTCCAAACCTGGTAAGACGGAAGTCATTCAAACTTTGATAAACACAGTTTGAATTGGAGTGCTGGGAATATATATTAGAATGATATGGTTGAATGAATGAGAAGTGAAGAAATGTAGAGAAGTGTTTTCCGTGAAGGAAAAGAAATTGTGCAAAATATTGTGATAGATGTGGCACATGAAATGAGGCTGCTTTTATTATTTCTGTTTTCTTTTGGTAGTTTTTTTTTTCCTTTTTCTTTTTAAAAGTGACACTGCTACACATTTGTAAATAGTTGGGTAAAATTTGATAGGGCAGGAAGAGATGATGTGGAATGGGCAGAATGAATACTAACTAACACAGCCAGAAAAAGGTAGTTGGGTGTGGTTCAGATGTTAAGTGGTAGTGTTGACATTTGGTTAGACACTTCTTGCATTATAACTGAGTGAACAGAAATTGTGGGTACAGATTCAGGTTAAAGTGTAGTTTGGTGATGTATTTTCTTATTGAAGTGGGTAGCAAGGGCATCACCGGGTAAAAGACAGGGTGGATTGTGAAAGGAATAAAAGTAGAGTTTGACTTACATGACTCGACTGTATAAAAAATGGATAGAATCCAGAAATTCCTCACGAAACCCTCTGACATAATCTTGAAATAATGCTTTAAATAAAGCATCCACCTAATTCTAAGTTTTATTGCTGTGGGATAAGACACTTTATGTAGAGCTAAATGAAACTCCAATATTTATAAGTTTTTTTCCCAAAAAGTTATTAGTTGTGTACTTGTAGCACATAAAAATATTATGGGTTTTCCATTTCAAAACTAAGAAAAATGGCATTTTTGTATGTATTTTTTTGCCTATATAACACAGCATCCCAAACAATAGCAGTACCACAAGGAAAATTATTTTTAAGGAACAACTTTATCATTAAATCAATATAGCTTCTGACTTGAAGTCAATTTGTTTAGCGTTGTATATGGCTTTATTGATTTGAATCATAAAAGATACAAAGGAGGATACACTTGTACAAGTTCAATGACATAAAAAGGAGAAATATGTCTTGTGAAAACCTCAAATGCTAACTAAGTGTGTTAATAAGTGCAGAAATTTTAGAACAAAGTAAATTGTTTCCTTTGCTATCAGGAACCTGGAAGAAATCTGTGATCTGTCTGTTATGTTGCATTATACAGTCTTCTGACCCAGATATTCTGTGTGGGATTTATTGAGATGTATACGCTCATTTTTTACAAAGTAGTAACTCACACCCCAGAGACCTGAACATAAATTGAGGAAATGTTCACTTTGACCTTTATTTTAAAAGCTTGACCAATGTGTTGAATTCTCCTACACAGATGCATCTTTAGTAGGTTTATTTTCTGACCTGGAAGAGTGAAGCATATTTACATGTATAAAAAGCTGTGACTTTGATGACTAATGGATGTTAATTACTATGACAGTGACATTTTCTATCTTGCCTATATTTCTAGGTTACATTTTATAGGAAAATCTTTGAGAATTTAATTACCAGGGCTTTTAGAAAAACTAAAATATATTGCCTTCTGAAAATCTAATATTATTGCTAACATAAAGCTTGCTATAAATGATATGAGATTCCAAGATTTTTTTCTTACATTTCTTTGAAATGTTCTTGTTTTAAATTAATAATTCTGGGTTTTTTAAAAGCTAATTAAATAATTACACGAACAAAAATAGTTACTCTGTTTTTGGTGTTTATAAAATCTTTAATCAGTTTTCTTGCCTTATGTTATCCTGGTTGTTCTAAGGAAGTATTTTATAAAAGCTCTGATATTTACTATAATCTTTTCTAGCTGGTCTACTTAGTCTGTTATTTCCTGGAGGACATTTCTAATCTCATTGGTTTGGTGAAGACCCGGTTTATATGCTAACACATTTACAGAAACCTCTGAAACCTACTTAGATCTTCAGAAATACCTTGTTTATCTACTGTTTCCAGCTGTGTTTAGCTCAAATCCAGAGAAAAATTTCCAATTTTAAAAAATACAAAAAGAAATTAAAACAAATTAAACATGTTCATCTTGATGTTTAACTAAGTGATAATGAAAAGTAACTAATGGAACATCCAAAGTTTTAAATTTTATGTACACAGATTTTAAATATTTATGTGCCAAATCTTTAGTAAAGTAACCGGATAAACCCTAAAAGTCTTTTAACATAGGTGAAGATGCCCTTGTCTGTAAATGTGGCTGATATTTACTACAGGTGAAAGAGCAGTTTGGTTGCTGTATTTTCTTGTTGGAGTAAATTTCAAGGTTAACATCTTGAAAAAGATGGTTGGTTGAGGAAGTAATAAAAACAGACTTTCACTTATGTGACTTGACTTTGAGTTTATTATATTAATAATATAATCCAGAAATTCTCTGTTAAGCTGAAGAAGAATTACATGCTTACTTATTTATAAGAATATAAACTTTTTTCTACGCTTTCTCTAATTCTTTTTTCCATAGCATTACTTCCTGGTCATAGAAGATTAAATCGCATAACTGTATGATAAAAGTAATTTCTGAAAAAAATTTGCAGTTTAGGAATTCTGGGCTAGAGTGGCATCATGTTTCTCTTATTTATTTATTTTTTCTGAATATCCAGGTTTTATTCTTTAGGGCATTGAGCAGTAAATGGCCTTCTTTTTATGTCTTAATATAGTATAATGAAGTCTATATAGGAGTTATTTCCATAGTTATCTGTGAGTGGTGGATGATGTATCAGGATGTGACATCATCCCACATAAATGACAGAGTTTTATTTTTATTATTTTATCCTCAGATCAGTCACCAGCTAGTAAATGAGTGAACAATTTCATTATATATGAAGATTCAAATACCTTCATGAGAGTAGATATAGGCTTATCTACTTAGATTTCCAGACAATGATCAAACAATTAATGCTAAACTATATCAAAAGATGCTATGCACAAAGCTAAAGATGTTCTACATGTTTTACCTAAATAAGGCATTTTGTAGCGCTCCCTATACCCTTAATTTTTGTGTATTTCTAAGCAATGAAGGGCTAGACAATGATTAAATCTCTATTGGATATAAATCCTGCATTCTTATAATTTAAGCAAATAAATGTTTCACAGGTAAAAGTTGTCCTTTTTCCACTGGATAAAAGGGTCATTTTTTAACTACTCTACTTGAAAACACAGAGCAAGAAAAATTGCAAGCATATACACAATGGAAAAATAACACTGAATGGAAGGTGTGAATAAATATACTCAGGGCATTTTTCATATTTCATTTAATTCATAAAAGAGGTGAAAGCATATTTCAACTACTGAACCCAATAGTGTTATCTTGGTTTTAGTATTATTCTATTTTTTATTTTTATTTTTTTGGCTAAATAAGAACTTAACACCAGCATTTTTTATTTGCTTTGGTTCACAAATTATGATTAGGAACACATACACACACACACCCAAATCCTCATTCATTGCATAATTAATTTATATTAGCTCCTTAATTTAACCCTGTGAAGGGATCCAGGGGATAGATACTGATTAAATAAAATCAGCTCTATGTCCAACAGTGTTAACGATGAAACGTTAGCAAATTACTATATACTTTCAATTGGCACAGTCTTTTAGAAAAATCCTTCTATTTTAAGTAAGTATCTCAAACAGGCTTTCTGACATCACAATATGGCAGCCTGCAGCAACTGAGGCACCATATCTCCAGGTTATGAACAAGGCCAAAAATATACTTTCCCTCAACCTTAGAATACAAGTCTTGGGCTTCACTGTGATTGGATAACTTAAGTCAAGTCTCCAGTCTCTCATCCATTCATTTTGACTAAGGCTAGGGATTTTGCTAATTGCTTTAGACCCAAATGGAGACTTGAGCCCTTCTAAACCTAATGCCGGAACATAAAGGCTCCCTAAAGTAATGGAGTCCCAGAGAAAATAATAGAATAAAAATTTAATGGAATCGAGACCGAGGTATTTATGTTTACTGTTTTGGTGATGGGTTCACTATAAGCCCAAACTTGAGCATTGCTCAATATTCCCATTTACAAACCTGTACAGGTACATCCTGAATCTGACATTTTTTTAGAAAGTGTTTTGTTACTCATAGATGGGAGAATCAACTGAATCGCTAAAATCTGAACAATAATAGACATATTTTTAAAGTTATCCAGTGACAAAAGAAATTATATTTCCACTTTCTACAGAGAATCATGTAAACACAAAATCAATAATTTAATGAAAAAAAGGTATGAGGTGGTAAATAGAGAAGAACCGAGTTACATATTTAAATAAATATTACTTTCATTTCTCAGACTTTCATTCCTTTTCATTCTTCAGTTTTTTGTCTTATGAAAATTTAGCATTTATATTGCATGGAACATAACAGAAGCTCAATAAATTATAAATTACTTAACATAATTAATTAAAATGAGGCAGAAAAAAAAAAAAAAAAAGGAGGCAAAGCTGAGAAGGCAAAGAAAGAATGTTAAGAGAAAGCACAGCCAATGTTGTCAAAACTCTCAAGAGTTTTAATGAAATGGAGACCGAAGAAAGATTATTGCCTTTTGCATTTAGGAAAATTCTAATGACTCAAATAAGGGAAAAGGAAAGGAAATTTATTCAATAACTACTGTGTGTACATTTACAGATGCCTTCACATACAACAATATGGAAACAACCTCAGCAGATCAGGGAGGGAGAGCTCATACCAGAATACCACTAGTTAAGGAGTAAATGAAGTTAGAAGATGAGAGTTCATTAGTTTTCTAGTGCTGCCATAAGAAAATATTACAGACTGGATGACTTAAAAAAGAGGATTTTATTTCTTCATAGCTTTGGATGCTAGAAGTTCAAGATCAAGGTATCAACAGAGTAGGTTTCTTCTTCTCCTGTTTCTTCTTCCCCGCTTCCTTTCCCTTCTTCTTCTCCTTCACTCCTTCTCTGCTTTTTTTTCTTCTTTTTCTTCTCCTCCTTCATTTTCTTTCTGAGATAGCATCTCCTTCTATCACCTAGGCTGTAGAGCAGTGGCACAGTCATAGCTCACTACATTCTCCATCTCCTGGCCCCCATGATCCTCCCACCTCAGCCTCCTGAGTAGCTGGGACTACAGGCATGCACCACCATGACCGGCTATTTTTTTTTTTTTTTTTAATTTTTAGTAGCAATGAGGTCTCACTCTGTTGCTCAGGCTGGTCTCAAATTCCTGGCCTCAAGCAATCCTCCCACTTCAGCAGCCCAAGCTGCTGGGATTACAGGCTTTAGCCACCACTCCTGGAAAGAACTGACCTCTTCTGAAGCCTCCTTGGCTTGTAGATAGTGGTCTTCTCCCAGTATCTTCACAGGATCTTGAGTTTTAACATAACCCTTTAAAAATTCTGCTAAAAATTCAAATTTAAATAAGCATTTTAAAAGGAAATAATTGGCAGTCCTCTTTTAAAAGAAGTATAATATTTTAGCTTGAAACGAATTTGTGCTATGAACAAAATGCATATGTTCGCTCTGTCCTAATCAAAGGGTGCTATTTTCTCCCCTGAAAGTATTCAACTTTAAATATGATATATTATATACTTACTTTTAGCTTTTCCTGCCAGAAGACAAAGGATTCAGATCAATTACATTTTCTAATTCTATAAATGTTCTGTAAAATAGTCCCTTGCCCTTCAAATTCATTAAAAATAAAAAGTGCACATGACTTTGAAAAGATTTATTTTTCCTTAAGTATATATGAGGATTAATCTTTTTGCTATAAATTTTATTTGGATTTTAACAAGTTAAAGAAAAGCTGCATTTTGAGGAGAAATAAGTATCTGCCATTCCAATACACCTCTATATCTATTTATCTCTATCAATTGATTGACAGATTGATAGATCAATGTAGATATTTAAAAAGTATAAAATAGTCACTGAAAACTTGAGTTACCACATTTACTTCTCTATCTCCAGTTTCAGTGACTAATTTTACTCCAGGTTCTCTGATTGCAACAGCAGGGGTGGTTTTCAGTTCTATACCTCTTTAGCTATCATAGCTGATCTATAAAAGGCACAATGCAATAATATGAAAGACTAGAATTTTATTCTAGATATTCCCAGAATGATTTGATTTTGAATCATTTCAGTTTTTTCTTCCTAGGTTGAAGGTGATAGAACCATTTGTCTGTGTGTTTTTCCTTCTGAGCTATTAGAAAATTATTTCGCAATAAAAATCCAAGTGGTTCCAGTTCCACTTAGAACCTTATCTCGGTTCCTGATTGTGACTTTTTTTGTGTATGCTGGAGCAACTTGATCAAGTGTATCACTTTACATCTCTATGACAATTCTTTATGTGTCTGAGGACAGCTATCAAATTTTCTTTGTATGTCCTCTGTATTTTCTGCAGACTTCCTCACTGTCTCTGAAGTAACTCTCTTCTAAAAATATTCAAATACTTCTTAAAAACAGTTTTATTTTTATTTTAAGTTCCGGGTTACATGTGCAGGATGTGCAGGTTTGTTACATAGGTAAATGTATGACATGGTGGTTTGCTGCACAGAACAATCCATCACCTAAGTATTAAGCCCAGCATGTTTTTCCTAACGCTCTCCCTCTCACCACTCCTCCTCTGACAGGCCCCAGTGTGTGTTATTTTCCTCCCTGTGTCCATGTGATCTAATTCTTCAGCTCCCACTTACAAGTGAGAACATGCGGTATTAGATTTTCTGTTCCTGCATTAATTTGCTGAGGATTATGGCTTCCAGCTCCATCCATGTGCCTGCAAAGAACATGATCTGGTTCCTTTTTATGGCTACATAATATTCCATGGTATACATGTACCACATTTTCTTTATCCAGTCTATCATTGTTAGGCATTTGGGTTGAATCCATGTTTTTGTTACTGTGAATAGTGCCGAATTGAACATATGCATGCATATATCTTTGTAATAGAAAATTATCAAAAACCACAGAAATAGGAGAAAATTAGTATTAATATTATGACGTAGAGAAACCAACTTTTACACATTGTTGTGAATATGTGAATGAAACTGTATTTGAATGGCAGTTGAATCTATTCCAAAATTAAAATATAGTTAAGAATTTTAAATTTGGCCGGGTACGGTGGCTCATGCCTGTAATCTAAGCACTTTGGAGGCCAAGGCAGGCAGATCACCTGAGGTCGGGAGCTCAAGACCAACATGGTGAAACACCATCTTTAAAAAAAAAAAATTAAAAAAGAATTTTAAATTTAAAAATCACAGATTTTATTTCTTTTTTTTTTAATGACTAATCTCTGCTACTCTAATTGTTTTTTGTTTTTTGTTTTTTGTTTTTGAGACAGAATCTCATTCTGTTGCCCAGGCTGTAGTACAGTGGTACAATCTCAGCTCACTGCAATCTCCAGGACTGCTCTGGTTCAAGTGATTCTCCTGCATCAGTCTTCTGAATAGCTAAGATTACAGACCCATGCCACCATGCCCAGCTATTTTTTTGTATTTTTAGTAGAAAAAAGGTTTAATCATGTTGGTCAGGCTGGTCTGGAGCTCCTGATCTCGTGATCTGCCTGTCTTGGCTTCCCAAAGTGCTGGGATTACAGGCATGAGCCAACACACCCAGCCAAATAAATTCTAGTAAATTTTTAAGTGTTACAGAAAACATATATTTGGTCCTTGTCAGTATTCTGTATTAAAAACTTGTCTGTATACATTTTAAAAAAATAGTTGGATTTAAATAATTAGAGTACTCAAACATATTTATATGTAGTTTTAATAAATTAAGAATGAATTCTTCCTCTGAAATAAGTTTATGGGTTTAAATTTTGCCTACGTAAATTTCATTTAATAATTGAATTGGTGTATTGGGGGGAAAAATGAAAAGCATTCTATACATTTAGGGGTTTGGTTTTGAAACTCCATACCACATGATAACAGAAGAGAGTTAATGAACATAGTAAAATGACCTGAACTCATCTACACAGGTTGCTAAGGGGACTATTCAAAAAACATCTTGATTCTCCTATTCATCCCATTCATTATTTTTGAAACCAGGCTATACCTTTCCATCCAAATAAATTTAATGTGGCAGCATTTTTACTATATATTGTTGTTAGTAAGTTAACAGAAGGTTCTGTCATTGAAGGTGAGGGTATTGGGTTTTATCTCCCTCCTCATTTTAGTGGTTGATTGCTAACTACTGTATATTGAATTATTATTTGTATAAAAATAATCAAAATAATAGAAAAAAGTAGTGATTAATATTATATGTATGATGTTGATGCAGTTATTACTAAGCCTAGAAATAAGATAAAAATAACAAAAAATATGAATTGATTTGCCTTATACGTAAAAATGCATATTGAAAGGTTAAAAACAAGTCATACTGTATATGTATGTGTAATTCATATAATATACCTGATATATAAAAAGTTTTAAGGGTTGATCAATAAAAATGTAAATGAAACATTGAAACAAGGAACAACACAATATATTTGAATTAATACAATTGTTAATATAGACAAAATTTAATTTCAATAAGACTTAAATGAAAACAAATGGGTACATTTTCATTTATCTAATTGGTGTTGTGTTTTTAAGTAAATTACACAGTGTTAGTAAGGGCATGAGAAATCATGCTGGTAGGGTCATAAACAACTACAACATTTTAAAGGACAATTTAAAAACATAATATACATGAGAAGTGTTTAAAATGTACATAGTCTTTGACCCCGCTATTCTAAATTTATGACTTTGTTTTAAGGAGATGATTACATGTATACAAATATGAAACTCTTAGGATATTCCTTACCTCATGATTTGTAATATTAAAAAGAAAAACTAAAGTGATCTAAAATTTGACCATATTATGGTTAAATATATTTTGACATATTTCTCACAGCAAAATATTTATGATAAAAATAATGCTATATTGATAGAATATTTAATGACATATATTGGACTATATTGTTAAATGGAAAGACAAGATATAAAATGTATAGTATGATACATTTTTTGTAAAAATTATATATAGAGAGATTCAAATACTGAAATAATAAAAACTATGTTAATACATATAATCTTTTGATGTTTAGATTATATATGATTGTATTTTTAATTTCCTGGATATTCAAAAATTGTGATGCATTATTTTTGTAATAATTTCTTTAGAATTAAATAGAAATATTTTTTCCAAACATATATGTATACCACTACAATACAATTGTACCTTAAAGTCATCTCAACTCACAAGTTACTCAAATGAGACTCAAGGTGAGCATTTTTTAAACTGTAGTTTGCATCCTGCTCTGGGACATGCAATTATTATTTTTTATTGGTAGATAAAGTAGGAGAAAATGATTAAAAGATATCAGAGAGCTTTTCTTGCTGTTCCTGTTCTCAGCTGCTCATGATCTAGGGAATGAGTTAAGTAGACCATGACAAGTTCTTAACTGAGTAGAATTTATCAAGAAAGAGGGCAGAAGGTAGGCCTTCCAGGAAGAAGCTTCAATATGAACCAAAAATTCATTAGTAGTTCAAAAATTCAATATGAGTTCAAAATTTAAAAATAATAATTAATGAATATATTAATGAGTATGCAAGTATCAACGGCAGGGCATAGGCCAAAATATTCGCCATGGAAAGATGTTTGTACTTTCTACTATGGACAGCAATGTAGCATCAAAAATGTATACTGAATCTGTGAGTGATGGGCAGTCACTTGATAAGAGATAGGTAGGGTCAGGTTTAATAAGGCACATCCCTGGGACATGGCCAAGGCAGTCCTTTGTGATATATTTTTTCTCTAGGTTAGTCCAGAAGTTTTTAAGGTTGAGGAGGTGTTAGGTAAGGACTAAGATTAATGGAGTCTCAGTACTCATCCTTAAATAATTAGATTTGCATTACAGAAAATGTGTTCCCCAAAGAGACCAGTCCCACAAAATCTTCATAGGTTTGCCCTGAAGAGGAGGTTCCATGTTACTAAAGTGTTTAGAAAAACTGGATTAGAGGAAATTAAACATACTTCTTTACTAAAGGATGCATTAAAGGGTTGAATATGCTAATTTGTATTCTGAATCTTTAAGGGAATATAGTATGCAGCATATTTTTAAAAACTTCTAAGGCTTTAGGGGCTTTTTAACATTTCTGTTTCTAAGTAATATATGATAGGATTGTGATTACACAGAACATATTTTGCAAAACACTTGGCATGCAAAAGCAAGGAAAATTAGAAAATTCAGTATTGCTCAATGAAGAATTCATAATAGGACCCAATTAAACAAATATATTAATGTCTATCATTTGGACATTATTTCAAAAGAGTTAAGTAAAACATTTTTGATATTTTTAAAGAAGTATATAACACATATGTACACACAAATCATTTCAGTTTTTCTTTAAATGTCAAAGACTTAAATAGAGAAATACTGTGCTGAAGTTAGTTGTAAAGCCATTTGAGAAGACATGTCAGAAAAAGAGAAGAAAACATAAGCACAGAATTATTTCCATTTGTTTTCATTCCTTTCGTTATTTTTTCATCAATTACCTTCAAGAAAATGGTGATTAGGGCAAGAAGAAATCAAGTTTTAAAATATTTTAAATCGACGTTTATTTCCTGTTTCATTTATAGGATCATAATTTTAAACTTATATGATGTTTTATTATTTTTAATATACCTCTATTATACATGCAGCAAATAAAGATTTAATGATGTATGACTCCAATAAAGTTTTACTTTTATATCAAACTACAAATATACATTCACAGTATGTTTCCTTAGTTTTTCCTTGTTAACAGATGAATTTTGTCGAAGTCTGATTTTGGCAACCTCTCTGCTAAGTGGGAGGTTGTTTAACTGAGTATTTTCTAAAGCAATTTCTTCAAAGAAAAAAAAATTGAGATTTAAGTATTTGATACCTCACATACCATTATAGCAAATATGGCAGGTCACATACTGAAAAGGAGTCAAAAAAGAGACCATTGCTATTTTAAAAGACAGAACTCTCCAGTATTTTCTGTTCTAGTATTTTAACTTTTTTAATTAAAATTTCCCTTGTCGCAATTATATGACAGTAACCAGTAGGGGCTGCTCTTAGCATTACAGGCAAACTAATTTCCCTGGAGTTGCTATTTTCAGTCCTACTTCTCTGAAACACGTTTACCTTGGTGAACATTTTATAACAAAACTATTGCCCTTTCCTTTGTCCAGTTAAATATTATTTTTAATTCCTTGCCTTTATGCGTTGTTTTTAAACATCCAATATATCGAACCCATACAAATCCATGAAAATAATACTCCCTCCCACTAATCTTTGTAAAATTTTTTATTGGTATAGATATAATAAAGGAAAGACAAGTTAGAGACTATATATTCAAAAGATAAACTGCATTTATAATAGAAATAGTAGGAAGGAGAAAGAAAATATACTTTCATGAATAGTTGTGATTTCCAGCAGGAGCTAGCTTTCCTTTTGGGCAGTTCAGAATAATATACTAAGCAAAAATTCAGAAAGACAAAATGTTTTCTCTCTAAGCCATTGAAGGAATTAGAATATAAGATTGGTTCTGTCAAATAGTTTTTGAAGGTGTATTTTGAAAGACAAGGAAATAGTCTGTATATCAGTATCTGCACAGAAGTGGCGTTATTTGTCAAAGGTTAACTGCACCATATTCATTACAGCTGCAACACTGAAGCAGCGGGGCAGCATAGCCCCTTCATAATTCCTAAATTGCACTGTGATTTCCCCAGTCTTGCTGTTCTTCTGTGTTTTATTTATGTTCTAGTGTGCCTGGAGAAGCACCAAATAGTTGAATAAATCACCTGCCTTATGATGTTTAAGTATCATAACTAAGAAAGTCTGATTACTTGTGATAATACTGCTTCTTTTATTATTTACAATTAAGAAATATACTGCTAGTCAGATATTATTAGGACTATCCAAGTGCTTGGATCATGTTTTGGATAAGACATCCCTATCAATAACTCATGCACAGACACCTCAAGGTTATTGCTAATAACATATTTGAGATAGTTGAAGTTGAGACTGATTATTAATTAGGAAGTTTGGCAGTTTGTCATTACACACAGGGATTTAAGTATCAGCTTGTGGCACTATTGCGTGACAGGAGAGTTGGGAAATTGCAAAAGAATTTAGGAATTTAAAAATCTAATGAAAAAAATATCCGGACTAAATGTATTCAGTGTGAGTTCTATGCAACTAGTCACCTTTAAGTGAAAAACACAATGGCTATTTAGCTATTCACATTAGAAAATTTTGTCTCTAGTAATATCTTACCTATACGTTATAAACTTTTTCTATACTCTTGTTAAATTCATCCATGAGGTAATTAAATCCTTGAAAGTAATATTGTATGTTTATTGGAAATAATTTTACTGTTGGTCTTTTTCCTTTTTACTTAGATTACTGATTAACTATCTTTTTCTATAAAATAAATTCTAATACATATTAAAATCTATTTATTTTGGTGTCCAGTGTATATTCTCTCATTCACTGAATACTTACCAAACAGTTTTCATGAGATAAGTACTTTCTAGATTCTAGTTGTGCTAGTTCAAATGAACTCATTCTATATCTTTGGATTATTAGACCTTATATTATTTTAAAACCAGTAAGTGCTAAGAGACATCTACCCCAGAGTAAGAACTAGTAACTACGGTAACTGAAGGAGTCATGTCATAAATTGAATTCCAAATTGTATCCTCTGGAAAGGTCATATATGAAGATTTTTGCTAGCACGATTAAGAGGAAGAAAGAGATACCTAGTGTTAACTGAAGTAGAGTTAGTTTCAAAACTAGCTAACCTTCAAGGCAATCCACCTGTTCCTGTTTTGATTACACTCTCATTTCACCATCTATAGGCCCAAATATTTTTGTTCTCATGACCCTACCTCCAATGAACTCAACTGCCTATTGTAATGGACAATATCTTTTTTAAATTTTGTGCATAAAGCATTTATAATAATAGTTGCTGTAAACTTGTCCTCATCAGTAAAGAAATTAAACAATGCCTTTGATTTTTGTTTTGTCCATGAGATTAGTATTTGTGCTTCATCTCTATATTACGTATAGGAAATCAGTTTTTCCTCTCTGAATTTGTCTTAGTTGGGTCTGCAGATTTCAAACCTTGTAATATAAAGCTCCCTAATTCAACCATTATATCCCTTGCCTTAGACACATGTTCACCATCAGGAGATACTACCCTTCTCACCCAATGGTATGTGAAGTAAAAGAGCTATTAAAAAACCTTGAGCATTTATTTAATTTTTAATACCCTATGTATGATATCAATGTTTAAGTAGCTTTGAGTATGTGGCAATTTTAATTCTTGTAATAATGTAATCTTCATCTAGTAGTCGTAGGCTTTATACTATAAAAATATAAGTTGGATTTTCATGGCCTATCAGCCAAGCTCAAGAAGAAACTCTTGACTCAATAAAATATGTTACTAGGTTATTTTTATTCTTTGAATATGGTTCTGGCTACAAAATGTAAAGACTCCCAATTACCACTATGAGAAATAATAGAAATCATGGAAAAATAATAATAAATTAATAAACCATTGTAGAATACTTACAAAATGTTTTTATGGGAGATGAAATGTAGTAATCGATTGTTATAGTTTGGTCCATTTCTGAAATTGGAAATTTTAAAAAGTAACCTAGAATAAAATATGTCTATTCTTATAACCCCAGACATTCCATTGAAGTGAAATTAGCATGAATTTGGGTTGGAAAAGTAGTATATACTTAAAAATGACCAATAAAAATACAGTTTACCTTTCAATAGTCTTATGATTATGTTTTTTAAAGATGTTTGAAAAATCAAAAGAAAAATATACAGTAGACATTGTAATAATTGTAAAAGAATATGTATTACATTTACTATATCCATCTAAATGCATTACATTTAATAAATCTACCTACAGGAATATATATCCTGCCTTCTAAAGTCCTGTTGATATCTTGTTGGAGGAAGTTGGGATTTTTATGAAGTTCTTTAAATTGCAACAGCAGCATGTTATTTATAAATTCTAAACACATTCAAGTATGGAGAAAGACTGTGAAGAAATTATTAGTAATAAATAGATAAGAAAGCTGGGTACATAAGCTGTTTAGGCCTGATCACATTGATGTCCAATGGCCATGGAAATTACAGTTGCTAAACCTTCATTTGCAATTCTTTATATTTTTGTGGTGCTTTGGATTTTGCAATCTATTTAAGGTGTTTATTTACTCTATTTTATGCATATACCAGCTCTGTAAGTGAGATCGTTATTAATAATTTTCTGTATTTTGCAGAGAAGAAAATGGAGATGGGGATTATCTTTAATTTGGGCTTATATAAGAAGTAAATGGAACAGTCACAGCTACATTTTAGGTCTTACAGTTCTAATCTTAGTGTACGTGGCCTCTTGGTCTATAAACGGCAATTACATGATACCCAGAGGTACTGAAGCTTTAGGTTGTGCATCCAAAAATAAAGAGAGGAACTTCTTAGCTGGAACATAAAGAAGAGCCTACGTAACTTAAGATCTTTCATTGTGCTAGGCCTCTTCCATGTTTGACTCACAGGGTTTTTGTATGGTCACTATGGAAAGACAGCAAGGGGATGAGTTGATGCTTCTACTGTCAAGAGCTGGGGTTGGTGGCCCTGGCCTGACTTGGACCTCTGAGAAATAGCTCAATGTTAAAAGATGATCAATTTTGACCTTACAACTGCAGCATCAATATATGAAGAGTGATTTGTTTTTTTTTAAGTCTATGTTGTTTCAAACCAGCTAGCAAGTTGCTTTGTTAATCAAATAAACTATCATTTGTTTCTGAAACAGTGGGGGAGGAAAAATATAAACATAATGAATTGTAATGACATAATTACACAAATGAGTTTTAATACTCCTCCAGAGAGATTGAGCCTTCTAAATCACAGAGAGTTCACTCTGAGGAGGAGAGGAAGAGAAAATGAGTACTAAAACTTGACTCACCAGCATCCCTAGAGGAGTTTTCATCTCTTTCTCTAGTGAGGATTCAGAAACAATATTTTTCCTAAAGGCATAATTTATAAAAGAAAACAATAAGGTGACTTTAAGCAAGAACAAGAGCCTCTTGTAAGTTCTGGGAGGACATGGTGTCTCCAGCATTTCACACCAGTTAAATTTTCAATAGTTAATTATTAAACTCAAAAGATATACTCTAATATTTCATTAAAGGCAGTTTAGGAAGGGCAACTTAAAACATAACTTGATACAAAAGCAAAGAAATAGTTTAAATCATCTGTTGTGAAATCATCTAAAACACACACTAACAAGGAAAATGGAATAGGTAATTTTGTTCCATGAGAAAAATACACTATTCATTCCAGTAGCACTTTTTACATGTAACACTTTCTTGTGCAAGTCATTATCCCTCCTGTTGAACAAAGACTACTGGGAAAATATCTTAAAAAGTAGATGAGCCAGGCTTGCCCATACTAAGCAGAGGAATTTTCTCCAGAAGGAAGCCAACCAGTAGGGTAAGGGATCTGGCTCTATTGAGCTTTATGGACAGGGTGTGAGGTCTGGAAAACTATATTCTCAGGTTTTGTCCTCGTCTTCCTTATCTCTCATTGATCTTTACAATTCTCTTCAAATAAATGCCCTTGAAATCTCTAGTCCTTTAAAAGATCAGGCAATGTTCCTGATCCTTCAGAAATTTCCCAAGAAGCTGAAATTTTACTACCTGTTTTTTGAGGATTGTACCAATCCATCACCTTCTCATCAGCTGTAACGGTTATCCCACCTCTCTGTTGGGAAAATGAAACTTCCGTGATCAAAGCTAGTATACAGACGTGGTTGATAGGAATCTTAACACAATAGACCATCATGTCTGCTGCTGGCTGGCAGACGTGTTTGTCCATTAGTGTTTTATTTTCAACTTTAGAGACATAAATATCACACCAAGGAATTATAGTGGGAAGGGCTTTGGTAATATAAATATACGTTTTTTGTTTCTGATAAAAGAGAATGGTATGTGTATGTATAAATGATAGATGTATATAACACTCCCCACCTCACATACATGAAATTTTGTCCTAAATTTTGCTATGTGTATTAAGGGCAGAGTAGACATATTGTTTTAAAATAGACATCAAGTCATCATAGTTTGGTATCTTTTGAGATATTCTTTGTTTAAGGCAACTGTTGACTAAGCATATTGTAGCTTGAAAATAAACTTACTTTTTCCCATCTCTACTATGTTAGAACTGGAAAGAAACTTAAATGAAAAGTCCAATTTTCTCATCTTGCAAATAAAGAAAATGAGGCACAAATAGGTTGAGTGCTGATTTCAAAGCTAGTAAAAAGAAAAATTAAAACTGGAAGTCATTTTTATTTCTAGCCTTATGCTTTTTCCTTCCACCTATACCCAGTGCCTAAAATCGAATCAAGTGTACAACTCTTAGGTTTGGTTGTGTAATTTAATTAAATGGCAGAATTTAAACAATATAAAATCCAAATATTGTTTGACAACAATTTCAGTGTGTTCTTTCTTATAACATGATATCTCTTAAACCATTAATTATTACAATGATGTGGATTTTTTTTTAGTGTACCTATACATTTTGGGAGTGCTAGACTTAAGCATATATTAATATATATAGGAGGTTGGCAATATGACACAATGTCTAGCACATAGTTGGATCTCTGTAAAAGTGAGTTAAATAAATATATTCATCAACTGGACGCAGAAACATGAAAGGGATCAAGTGTTCGACCAAACCATAAAAAGTAAATGGAATTACAGAAACGTCTCTTTCCTGGGATTAAGAGTTTCTATAGGACCTTTTGTATTTGGGCTTGTATGTGTTACAAAATATCAGGGGGTATTAGAAAGTGATTAACTGGCCTAGGGGCTAAGAAACATGGGTTCTGGTTGATCTTTGTTGTAACTATCTAGAGATGTCACTCCCCTTAATTGCTGTAACTTCCTAAGTTGTAAAATAAGAAGTTTGGAACCAGTGGGATTCCCAGATACTTTTCACAATGGTGGCTCTGTGATTGTCTTAAGCCCCTGTACTAGTTTACTCAGGCTGTCATAGTCAAGTACCTCATCCTAGTTTCAGAATTCCAGGACTCAGAATTTTCATCTATAACAGTTGAATTAGATTGTCTCTGTCTCTTAAGTTCGCTCCAACTCTGACAAAATGATGGAAGGAAATTGATGAATATGATTTCAAGGAAGTGGTAGATAAAGCAAAAAAGTGGAGAAATCTCAAGGGAATACAGACTAGAGGTAGCTGTTGTGGTGCTCATACCAGATATCAGTTCTCTCAAAGGTTTGATGTAGGTAATATGATTCTGACAATAAAATATTATTGAAATCTGTAAATTTCAGATCTTTTTAAAATGTTTTAAACATTTATGAGAATACTAAAATAGGCTCTTTCCAAATTACTGAAAATAGTATCCTTTTTCCTCTTGTAAAATAGTTTCCGATTACCTACTGGCACATTTTAGCCTCTGATTTTTTAATGGGCATACCATGGCTGAAAATAAATATCTGATTTTAAAAGAAAATGTGGTTTTTAAAAATAAGTATAGCAAAATGCCAACAACACTTCTATAACCAACCTCCTGAGTTACCCGCTACAGGAAAAGGCTGGTAAAAACAGGTGTCACTAATCACCGTGCAATCTGGGATCTCCAGCTGGAGGTAGAGAACCCCAACCAGCTGTTTTCTCCTCTGATTAAAAGTTCCTTCATATTAAACTCCTAACCTTTTGCTCTTATATGCACACTCATTTTATATTTTCTATGCATAGGTTGTGGGGGCTTGGGGAAATGAATGGATTAGCAGTATCTTACCTCTGAGTCGGTAAGTTAATTAAAGAGTGTGTATATAAAATGGAATAATGAATTATTTAGCTCATAACAAACAAGATATAAAATTCCATTTATTGGATAGGCAATTCAATTTTGTTTTAGAGTTATAGAAATTATTTTTAACAGAATACAAAAATATTTCATATTTGTAGATTTATTTTTCATATGGTACATTTATCCTTGTATCTTGTTTATACTTTATGGAAACTTTTAAGTATTTGATTGAAGAATGATGCAGTTTGATTAAGAAGGAAATTACGCAGCTTCTACATCAGGAACACATGAAATCCTGAATGATCCCTCTATTTCACCTCTCCTTTTCTATCCTGGCACTGTCTCTAACCCTTTTAACAATGTGTCCTTTTTCAAAGGTAATTAATTACACTAGATCACTCTTACTTAACTCGGAATCAATTTGTTAAACACAAATAGCAGTGGACAAACCCTTATTTGCATGCCTCTTTAAGAAGGAACAATTGTATAAGCTATATACGATTACTTTGAATTCAAACCTTACAGGAAAAAAAAAAGTCTGAGTAAGAGTTCAGATTAGTCTCTGCTGTTTCTCTCATTTCTCATTCCGATTTTGTTAGCAAACTCCTTGCATGCAGGATGGCCATACACATTCCAGTTTACCTACAATCTAAGCGAGCTGACTCACTATCCTGTTGTGTGATTATTCCTTTTCATTCAAAAGTGTCCTGGCTTGGAAAATACACTATATGGTTCTTTACCATATGGCATATAACCATTCCACAAATTGGTTATCCCTGCTAACTGTAAAATAACAAAAATTTTTTACTATTACTTGCCAGTTTAAATGTTATATACTATCTTTTTTCTCTAATCTAGACTGTGGTGTCATTTCTTCTTACCTAAATAAGTAACACTCTTAAGTGATTTGCAGAAAGGCAAAGTCTTGTGATCTTCTGAAAATGCAAATGTTATTTTGCTAAAGCTGTGACTTTGTATAATGCAATAAATAGTCAACGTGTCTTGATAGAACATTGAATTTAGAATATTGACTGGCTGAGTTTTGACCTTGGGAATATTTAACTTTTTAAGACTATTTCATCTTCTATATTGTGAGGATGAAAAGATTTTTTGAAAATTTGTAAGAATTGAGGTATTGCATATCAGGTCCCTAGGTCAGTGTTTGATAAATAGCCAGTATATAGAATATGGTAGTGATCATAAACATTTTTTTATCTAACAAGATCATGGGAAATTAATGGAAATCAATAGAGAAAAATAGTTTCTTTTTCATCTTCAGATGACATTCTCCAAACCAAATAGAGTTCCACGTAAGTTGAACTTCATAATGTGGATGACTTCTTATTTGATTCCAGGATTAATCCAGGCATTCAAAAATATGGATTTTTTTAAGCATTTAGACATCTAGACCTAAGAATGGAATAGAAATTCTAAAACATCTTTTAAAGGTATTTTATGCAATTGCCTTTGTTTATGATGAATTTGAACAGTTTTAGGGTGAACAACGCATTGCAAGAATAATATTATACAATGACTTAAAAAATAAAATTTTGGTTTGTCAAGTAACAAATTTCTGCCCTCCACAAGAGAAAAAAGTTTCAATCTCTTAAGAAATAATTGTTGATTTTATAAAAACTACATTACACTGTAGCTTTCTATAAATCAAATATTTATCCAATAAAATAAAGCAATAACATGTTCTTTAATTACTTTTCTTTTTCTCCATAGTGAGAAAAAGAAAAGTAATTAAAGAACATGTTATTGCTTTTTTTTTTTTTTTTTTTTTTAACCTGAGCAAACTGTTTCTTAGAGGCAAGTAATGTTGAAAATATATTCAATGTTTACATGGACAATCAAAACTAACTGCAAGCAACCAACTTTTGGTCTGATTATAAATGGCATCCTAATTTTGAAATTAAAAATAAGGTTCATGAAAGAGGAATATTTTCTCCGTTTTGAATCAGAATATACACTTCATGTTCTGGTCTTACCTATGACTCGAAAAAGTTGTTCATTCTCAGAACTTAAACATTCTTTGCAACCTCATATTGATGCTTATTATCTTAAAGAATACACTTTATTATGAAGGCTGTACGGTGGGCAAACATACTGCATTGAGGAAAAAGAAATGCAGAATATGGTTACTGGTTCCCAGGGTTACCTACATTAATTATTTTCATTTATATTTCAACAATGACAAAGTGTAATATTTCCCTAACCTATTTCATTCATATTGTAAGTAGCATTGTTCATGATGCCTTCTTGAAATCCTTTATGTAACAATTTACAATATAAATTGGTAAATTAATTAAGCTAATGAAATTCAGTTTAATTCAAAAGTTAATTCAAAAGTTAGTAAGCATTTCCATAACAGCCAACTATCTCAGTCTTTGTTAAACAAAGGCAATAACATGTAAAAATTATCTTCCTTAGAAGACAATTGAAAATGCTATCTTTAATGCATGAACATTCCTAACATTAATCATGCACTAAAAGGTTTTGTCATACCTGTTGATTTTAAGAGTTATTACAAAGTAGACAAGTTGAAAGCATTTGTCTAATGATGCCAACTACCCATTCCACCTACTTCTCCAGAAAGTTGTGAGGCTCAAAGGGAAATCATGTATGCAAAATTACTTTAAATGATAAAGTGATATATGTAAGGCTTATTTACTCAATTAATATTGATATTGAATGGCTACCATGTGCCACCCAATGTCTTAGGCACTTAGCAGCTGACTATAACTACTTCTAGCTGTCCATTATTTATTTCAACTCTTCATATCAGATAAATATCTATATTTATATCTACTCATCTATCTATATTTCAGACTGAATTGTTAACATTAATTACTTATTAAATCCTCCTTTTAAAAAATATTTTCCATCTTTTTCTTTCACACGTTTTTCCCCTCTTCAACACTTGATTTATGTTCTTTCGACCAGTTCATAAAACAAACACAGAGTTCTGTGCTACAGCTTTGAAAGCTAACTGGAATCTCATTGTGCATTCATGTTTTGCTAATTTTGGTGTTCATAAGGATCACCTGGGGATCTGTCTAAACTGTGGAATCTCATTCAGTGTGACCTCAGATTCTGCATTTCTAACAAGCTCCAAACTGATGCCATTGCTGCTGCTTTGCCAACAGAGTTTGAATAACAAGGCTCTATTGTATTGAGCCTGTGGATCAGAGCTGCATTCGCTCTTGTTATGCTATTGTCCTGCATACATTTATTTTTGACAGACATTCTTCCTATAAAATAATTAAATTTTTGAGATGTAAACAAAATCCTGCATACTTATTCCAACTTTAAGATATCCCTTGTGCAGGAAATTTTAACAACAAAGAAGTTTCGTTTTATGATTTATCGAGAAAATCCTCAGGTTAATTAGCCAACTCATGCACAGTAAAATCAGAAGATCCAATTGATGCCAGCTTCGTGTGTTTTCTCCTTTGAGAATTCAAATGTAGAATCTAATCTCCCTGTTGCTTTCTCTGTCTTGATTACTGTATGTAAATGCAAATACTAAACGATTGAAACATAACCAACGCAGGCCATGGCCAAGTTAAATTAAGTCAACGGCTGATTTCCATCCAATTTCATTTATGTTTCATGTAGGCCTTGTATTGAGCATCCATAGTTTGTTTAAACATGCCTCCTCTCTGCTCCATATTTTATTGTGACTTTATGCAGTTTTAACTACTTTAAAATATTTTAATTATACTGTATTTATTGTTTGAAAATATTTGCACAGTTTTTTTTATAATACTAATGTTTACTTTCCTATTGTTTCATGAGTTACAGTATTAATATTAAATGATAATTTATACAAACTCTTGACCATGATTAAAACATCATTCAGTTGCCTGACTTAATTTTCCAGGCTCATCTTTTACTAGCACTTACATATCTTATGCTACACTGCTATAGCTTTATTAACTTTAATTCAGTATTTTTGTTCACATTTCATGCCTTCTCAAACTCTTTCAGAATGGCATTGTCTTCTGTAAGGGAGAGGACTGGCCACCTGCCTATCAAAACTACCTCCCAGATTCCTCTCTAACCTCAAACTTCTACAACCACCTCTTGAACCTCCTACGTAGTAATGTATTTCCATAGTCCATACTGTACATACTTCCATTATAGCACACTTAGCAATACTATTTTCAACTCCATGCATATTTATTTTGCCTTTCTGGATAGACTTGCCAGCAAGCTTTTGTTTTCTTTTTTAAATTATCATATTTATAGATTTATGGGATACAAAAATACAGATTTATTACCTGCATATATTGTATGGTGGTGAAGCCTGGGCTGTTAGTGCATCCTTCACCCAAATACTGACCATTGTACCCAATAGGTAATTTTTCAACCCTCATCCCTCTCCGACCCTCCCACCCTCTGCTGTCTCTCATGTCTATTGTTCCACTCTGAATGTCCATGTGTATGTCCATTTTCCTTAACAGTTATGTTCTTAGTGTGGAAGTAGAAAAGTTCCTTTTCAAAGTTTCCTTTTTTGTTTAAGAAAAATCATAAGTGTTAGAAATAATCGTTTGTTTTAAACATCTTTTTCAAAACCTTCTTGCTTTTTGCTAGTAGCTATTTGTTAAGCCCTATCCTACGTAGCTGTTAGACATGCTTAAAGGCAAATAGTACATTCTATGTCCTTGTACTTTAATCAAGATATATGTGCTGGATGTGCTCACAGGCCTGTCTCAGCTAATGCCCCTTCCTTATTTGTACTTCCTTTCTGTTCTCCATTTCTTACCTTTATAGAAAAGCTTTAAGTTATTAGCCAATCAGGTTTTAGTTTAGATTGTGAGATCTGGCTCCAACCAATGGAGATCAGACACAGCAGTAAGGACATCCCTAGATATGTAAGAGATAAATATGTTTGCTTTTCCTTTGTTTATTGTACTCTCATGGCAAGATTGCTAACAAGGGTACCTTTTCTGCAGGAAGTAAAAAAAAAAAATTGCTTTGCTGACAGATTCTTTGTTCCAGTACTGACTTCCTTTGCAGCACCAACAATTTACATATAACTTCAGTATCTTGATTCAGGGCTTTCATACATCAGTACTCAATTATATTTTGTTGAATTTTTTATTAAATAATAGGCAGCTAAATTTTATTTTATTTTTTTTTTGAGACGGAGTCTCACTGTTGTTACCCAGGCTGGAGTGCAATGGTGCGATCTCGGCTCACCGCAACTTCCGCCTCCTGGGTTCAGGCAATTCTCCTGCCTCAACCTCCTGAGTAGCTGGGATTACAGGCACGTGCCACCATGCCCAGCTAATTTTTTGTATTTTTAGTAGAGACGGGGTTTCACCATGTTGACCAGTATGGTCTTGATCTCTTGACCTCGTGATCCACCCGCCTCGGCCTCCCAAAGTGCTGGGATTACAGGCTTGAGCCACCGCGCCCGGCCTGCAGCTAAATTTTAAATATGAAATACATAACACCTTTTTTAAAGTCAAGTGTAGTTCTAATATGAGAACTACATACCTGACTGTCAAGGAAAACACGAGAAAAACTTTTCATTAAATTACTTAACAGAAGGGTCAGAATTTAGTGGGGTGACTCAGACTAAACCCAGAGTGTGGGGTTTTTGAAAAGAGTTCCAAATTCTTTGATACTCCTACCACTGAGATGTGGGGTTTATGTCTACTTCCATTGAATCTGGGCAGGCTTGTGAGTGCTTTGACCAACAAAGTATGACAGAAATGATGCTGAATGACATCCAAGGTTACTTCATAAAAGGTCCTATAGTTACCACCTGATTCTCCTGGCACACTCGCTCTGGAGGGAGCCATGTACCATGAGACCTTCCTGTTGGAGTGGCCATCTGTAAGTGCTCCAGTTGAAAGCACAGCTGAGCTCGCAACTAAGAGCCAGTATGCCTTGGCAGCCAGGTTAGTAAATCATTATGGATGTCCATTCAGCTAAAATTTCAGATGGGTGCAGCTGGCATCAGCTGACATGTGATCACTAGTGTCTGAGAGACTCCAGAGGCAAACCACTCAGCTAAGTTCTGCCCCAGTTCCTGACCCACAAAATTGGAAGGAAAATAAAAGGATTGTTTTGAGGGACTCACTTTGGGGGTAATTTGTTACATATCAATGATAACTGGAATCAACCCAGAGTCAGGATTAGAACTCAGATCCCAGCTCTATTTGCATGCTTCTAAGAAAACTACTCTTCCTTTTTGGGTCTCAATTAATCATTTGCTAACTATTAACAGTAATAACATAATTTCAAAATACTTTTATCTACCTAGTCACATTTCTAAATTCACAAATAGAATAGCTATCATTGTTATTGTGCCTGAAACCAGGGCCTGAAGTCTCAGAATTAGGCTTCCACAACATAAGCACTTGAACTCAAGACTTACTATGGGTTCTGTATAAGTCTACAAAACCTCCAACCTAAAAATTTGTGTACACCCCTACCTCTGACCCACTTCACCTACAGTGAGAATTATCAATTAAATTGATGATCTCTAAAATCTGATCTGGCTCTTTGATTCCAAGCCTATATAATCCTTTGAAAATAATAATTCCTTTCCATTTCAATCTGTGGATATAATGGAGGAAGTAATAATGTGAACAAGAACAGCTAGAAGCTTTTAAAAATGGAGTGTTGCTGTAAAGTGTGAATAAGAAAATGGCAGAAAGGAGAGTTAGGCAATGACTTACTTCAGAAATGAAAAGACAAGCTATTTTTCAGATGGGAACATAATATAAAATATGTGAGCAAGATGAAACAGTGACATTTTTCTGAATTGTTATCTTTATAATGGGAAATGTAACACTTAACACACATTTTCCTACTGTGGACAATGTGCTTGCCCAAACTCCTAAGTTGTGATGATTTTACTGGTACTCTCAATGGATCTTTTCCTTAACAAAGTTGGGGTGGGGTGCTAATTTCTAAAGAGGCAAAGCTTTTATTGGGATAAATGGATAATGGAACAATAGCTAACGATTTACCATAAATCACTGTTAATATTTGCCATTGCCATCTCGTGGGTAATTAAATACTCTGAGGACAGAATAGGACTCTGGAACTGTAGACTGTGTATCTTGACTCTGATATTGACTTGCTGAATGACAATAGAAAAGCAAGTTAGCTTACATGGGATGATGAATGGAAGGATTTCTACAAGGTGAAAAAATAATTCACACCACATTATTTGTAAATTTTATAAGGAGATTAATACATAGACAAAAATTAATTACCTAAAACTGATAAATATAGGAAAATAGGTTAACTGAATCTCAAGCAAAAGTGCTTAAAAACACATAATATAGTTGCATCACTAGACTTCTTACAGCTAGCTTGTCCTCTTTGTATTAACCCTTCTCAATCAGCAGCTCTGACAAAAGCCTTTTAGTACATGATTGAAGATCAGAATATACATTCATTAAGCATGGTATTTTCAATTATCATATATGAATGGATGACTTTTATAATTTATTGCCTTTGTTATTTTAAAAGAACTGAAATATTTCATTTCTACATAAATACTTATAAAAGTTTGTAGATGAGAGGGGTTAGCCTGTCAGGGTTCATAAAATAATTAATAAGCAATTAATTTATATACTCATATATCTTCTTATTCCAAGAATGGTTTAAAGTAGGCATCATGTATATTGTAATTTATAGTATATGAATGATATAGATAAGTATAATATTGAACATTATACTTAAGTAAATAGAAATGGAAATACAATTTTTTTCAATGATGAAGAATAAATATATTCTGTACCTTTTTCTTTTCCATGTACTATTTTGAACCATTTTAGCCCAGAACAACCTCCATAAAGAAAATTGTTTACAAAAGTTGATTTTAAAAAGGACTTTGTAGACTGTATTTTTGTACTCTTTTTTTTTAGACTTTTCTTTCTTCATTTTTAAATTAACATATTATATTTGCGTATGTATAGTGAGTACAGGAGAAGCAAATTGCTTATTTTAGCCCCCCCTTCAATATGTGTATGAATCTATATATAAGAAAGCCATTGACACGCTCACATTATCAAAAATATAAATTTTAATTCTAAATCGCTATTTGGTGGACATTAACTTTTGATGAATATGGGATCTGCTTTTTTGAAGTTTCATTGAAAATAAGCGAAAAGGAACAGTATTTTTTGGTAGTAAGTAAAGAATCATCTACTTAAATTGACACATTACCATAATATTAAATTTGCTTTCAGCTAAATGGCACTGATACAACAGGCATTGATAACTTCTTATATAAACCCAAAGTCCTTTAAAAAATATCAGTGTATGTTCTACGATAAAATATAAAAGAACATATTAATCAAACAAGTTTGAGGATGTTTATGTGTTTTTTAACTTCAGTAATTCAACCTAAGTAATTTAATATTCTAATCTGCATTGTGACCCCCCTCAGAGTTCCTCAAACTTGTTCTACTGAGTGCACACTTTTTTACATACCTTTGTGAAGTCAGTTTTCTGCTGAACACAATTTAGAATAATTTGCTGCAGGCAGCATTTTCTGATGTAAATAATCTCATCAAATGAATTCCACTGCCTTTTCTCAAAGACTCTAGAGTTTCGCCATCTTGATTTCCTCTCATGATGTATAATCAAATTGAAGCTAATTTTTAATCACTTATTTGTTCTAGAAGTATTTATTAGATGAAAAGTAACCTGAAATTTTATAAAGTAAGTGGCAGAGAAAAATATTAGAAAAGTATATACTATGTAGTAGATTGTAAAAATCACTTTCTGTTTGGGTTAAAAAGTGTTTTCACGAATGTTCATTGCAGCATTGTTTACAAAAGCAAAGACCTGGAACCAACCCAAATGCCCATCGATGATAGACTGGACAGGGAAAATGTGGCACATATACACTATGGAATATTATACAGCCATCAAAAACAATGAGTTCATGTCCTTTGTAGGGACTTGGATGAACCTGGAAACCATCATTATCAGCAAACTGACACAAGAGCAGAAAATCAAACACCGCATGTTCTCACTCATAGGCAGGTGTTGAACAATGAGAACACACGGACACAGGGAGGGGAGCACTACACACTGGGGTCTGTTGAGGGGAAATAGGGGAGGGTCAGTGAGGGGTGGGGAGTTGGGGAGAGATAGAATGGGAAGAAATGCCAGATGTAGGCGATGGGGAGAAAGGCAGCAAATCACACTGCCACGTGTGTACCCATGCAACAATCTTGCATGTTCTTCACATGTACCCCCAACCTAAAATGCAATAAAAAAATGTTCTAAATAAAGAATAAATATTTAATATAATCAAAATTTACTATGACATATAAATATAATGTAAAAATTTAGTAGTTTAACTTAACAATTATGTTAAATTTTAGGCTAGTTAACAGAATCATATAATTCTAGGTAGTTTGCAAGTGTAATAACAGTTCATTGCCATTTTAAAAAGGCTATCTTTGAAATGATTTCAATGCATAGTGAAGCACACATATTAGAAATACACAATTATTTTTTCATTGGCTAAACAAATCTATCTTGGTCAGATGAAGACAGTTACCTATTTAATATCCCTTTATATACTTGAAGATTGTTGAACAAAAGTACAGTCTTTTTAATTTAAATCTTAATCTTATTCCTTTTCAAAAATTTCCTGGATTAAGTGGGAAAATGCCAACAAAAAATACTTAGATTAGCAGCACATAATAGTTTTTTTTCCCCCCAAATAAATATGGTTTTTCACCCTTGGCCCTGTAGACTGCTACATGGCAACACTTAGCAACGACAAAAACTTCCTTGACTGACCCAGCTGTATCTTTGTTTGGTAGATGTGATGATGCTCAAAGTATAGTTACATCTGGCTATACTTCTTAAAATGTAAATGAAAAACTAATATATGTAGAACAACAGTTCTTAGTATTTAATATACATTCAGATTATTTGGGAATCTTGTTGAAATTGAAATTCTGACTACATAGATCTAGAGTGGGGTCAAAGAGTCTGTATTTGTAAATCCGAGGTGAAGTTGATGATACTACGTCAACGATGATGCTTTGATTAGTAAAACAGAGAAGTCTGTTGACTTATCTTGTTCAGCTGTACAACTCAGGGCTCTATCAGTGATCTGCATTGACCACTTCTGTAAATATTATATAGATTGTAAATCATAATTCAAAACAAAGGCCAAAGTAAGTATTGTCATAAGACAAATTATGAAACAAAAGGACAACAGTCTTTATTTTAGTCAGCAATCATTTATGGTTATGCTTGTAATCTACATTTAAATTTGCTTTGTATTCTCCAAAATGTGGACTTCACAATGAGCTATCCATCTATAATTACTTTATTGCCTCTTGCCATGTAGTCCAGATCCTGCTAAAAATTCATCCCTGATGTTTCAGTGTACAGACAAGTAGGTAAATTATTCCCCCCTACTCTCTATGGCAGGTACATTTAAAGTTTTCTGCCTTTTAAAAAAGACCTGCTTGATAATTTATTCTTGCTCACCTCTGCCATGGTTTAGTTCAGTGTTTTGATACCTGTCGTTGTGTTCTGCATTCCTGAAGTTTCTCTTAAATGACCATTTTCCATTCTTGAGTAATTACTGGAAGCTTCCAAGAAAGAATATTATCATTGCCAACACATATTTTTCACTTAGTGTCAACTGTGTTTATCTCTTCACAATTAATTGCAATACCGTATTATTATCCAAGTATAGCAGGGTCTTTTTTAATGACCATCATGTAATGTTTTAATTCACTGCTTTTTACTAAATATTATTCTGAAAAATAAATGTCAGGTATAATTCTAATACAAAGTGTTTGCAGATTTTGTGAATTTGATGGTTTTACTAAGTAGATATAAAATTTGATTGGCTTAGGATTGCAAACTATGGTTAAATTATAACTCTACTTGTCTAGCTTTGTGCTCATAGTCTCTCTTCTCTCTTCTTTTTTGGTCATCATTTATCACTCAAAATACTCATTTATTTAATATACTGATGGAAAATGCAACCACTCATCATGGTGGTGCCCTTTTTTTCTCGATGATCATAATTAATCAATTACAAATTTATGAGAAAGAAACACCTGGCACACTTCCACAAACAAATAGGTTTCCTGTGGTTTTAAGAAGAGCTGAGTGTATTTCAAAGGGTCAGGGCGATCTGTGAGTAAAGCTCTTTGCACAGTTTGACATCCCCCACATGCCTGTTTCTCATAAATATGCACCCTTACACCCAACATACATACATGTATTTACTTATTCAGTGGGCCCATGTTGCAAAGGCTACAGAGAAACAAAGAATGTAAGAGAGAGAGAGAAGAATTGAACTTAAAAACACATGCATATTGAAAACGTTGTTTTTTAAAAAATATATTTCTCAAAGACCATAAGTGTAAACCAAAGAATATAAAAAATGGAAGTTTTATGAGTAAGAAATATGCAGCTCGATGCCTCCAGCTGAGGTGATTTTCTCCAACAAGTTAGTGGCGGTCATCGGTGTTGGATACAAGGCACTGATGAAGGATGCTCCGATACTTCCTTCAGCTGCTCTTCCAGACCTACTTTCTCACCCTTGACTACACTGTTGTGGAAGAACCTACCGGTATGTTTTCACATTTGAGAGGGAAATATACTAAATTTATGATACTGAGATGTTTTCTGCCTTTGAACATCTATATATTTTTACCTAGCTTTCATTAAATGCAGTTTTCTTTCAAAAGACAGGGTTCATGACAATTGCTACCCAATCTTCAAAAGGCTGTACTGTTCAGTACCGGTGGTTACTACTGATATGTACAATTTGAGATGTGCTGTTAGTTTGAAACATAACCAGATCTTGAGTACTGAGGATGCAAAAAAGAGTAGAAAACACCAGTGGTGTTTTTACATTGATTATATGCTGAAATGATATTCTGACTATATTGGGGTTAAGCCAGACTATTGTTAAAATTAATTTCATCTGTTCTTTTTTATCCTTTTAAATGTGGCTACTAGCAAATTTAAAATTACATGTGTGAATCACGTGCTATTTATTTTGAACAGCACTGCTATAAGGGTTTGGTTTGGTTTTTCTTCCTATGATTTAAATTGTATAATGCATAATATTATTTTCTAATTTTGATATCTTTATTCCTAATCAGTCAGAATCGTAAAACAAGTCCTCAAAAATTTGACCTAAAAAACCTGAAAATAATGGTCATTTGCCCTAAACCATATGTTTAAGTCAAACTTAAACCTAATATCTACTCTTTTTAAGTATTTAAGTATCATAAAGTGATAAATTTAAGTAACTGAGTTTTCATCACTGGTGTTACACAGTAATCAACAATGTTATGCAAAATAAAAATATGCTTTTTATAAATATTTTTAAATTTGCTTGAAAATAAGTTTAAAACTCAGGAGAAAATGCTATAAAAATAAATCCAGACTAATGAGGAAAAATTTACTCTTTATGAAACATGAGGAATTCACATATTTTATAGCTTATGTATTTTTAATTTCTTATAAAATGCTTGGTATAAACTACTGAGTACTAATTCTTTTTCTAAAAGAATATTTTAATTCTAATTTTAAAATTACAGTATGGAAATGTTGAAGATACAAATGTTATCATTGCTACCAACATATTGATGCACATAGTAATCAAAATAGCATTAAGGTTCTTCCCAACATTATTTAGCAAACAACAGGAATCAGAATAGGGCAAGTCTGTTGAGTGTTTGGGAAAGCAGAAGTGCCCCACAGCATGTGGGCTTTGTTAGTAAAGTAGCCCTAGTCTGTGATTTTAGATTATATTTTTAGTCCATGATTTTGGATTATATTTTTAAAGGTTTCTTGTATTTAACCTACAACATTGTTCTCCAGAATCACAGTGATATCTAGGAGGTACTTTGCAGAAAAACAGGGTGCTTTCTTAAAATTGTTTAAATAATTAGTCACTAAATAATCACGAACACTAAGAAGAAAAAAATATACACACATTTATATGTATATACACACATCTATGTATATTTATATGCACACACACATATATGTATCTTTAAAAAACACCTACTAAGTAAAACTTTCCATGATTATAGCTCTTCTCTCCCCACCCCTGACATTTATTGGATTTTTATTCTTATTATTTTTTTAAGTTCTGTGTTAAGAAATGGAACTGGGGATTTTTCTATGCACTTTAATTTTTATTCAGATTTACTTTAAGTCTACTTTGTTATTACTGGATCTACTGAGCTAGCAAAGCAGTGAAGTGAGCATACAGTAGCCACTGCACTACAATCTACTACCTGTTAAGGGGTGCTATAATTATCATGTCATGGTCATTTGCCAGAGTGGACTATTACTAAATCGTGTGGATGATTTGTAACAGTTGCAGAGGATTCAATCATTTTCCATTTTCATTAGTGGGATCTATGTCCTTCACAACCAATGATTTATATTTAAATCAACAACTGAAATGAAGAAATTTGAATTAGAGCAGTAATGGAATGAGGGTGGAATTTTTCTTTGTGCACATTCTGTTTCATCACAGTGTATTAATCTTTGACATAGATAGAAATTCTGAAGTACTATGATGACAGTCTTGAATTCTGATAAAAAGCATCATAAATACTATAACCAATGTAAAGTTAAAAGCAAAATGAGATTTCAAAGAAAACACAAATGTAAGAAGTCACATATGTACTTGAGAGACAGGCATTGTTTCCATGTAAAGAGAAGTGTAATCTAATGAATTAACTATCATGGTCGAAACCTCTTAATCAATAATAAAATGCAGCATTTGGTCAAAACATGATTAAATCTGTCTTGAAGATTTCTTTTGTTGTAAGGTGAGTGTTTATTCTTTTCTTTAAAAAGTTTAATGTCTGGTTATATTAATAAACTGTTACATTTATTCTTTTTTTCATGAGAAATGAAATTGTGACTTCTTGAAGGAATTTTTTTTCTTGAAAATGTCTAAGAAATCACCATATTAGACAGATGTGTTTTATTCTTCCTCACATAGATTAGCCTTTATCTGTGCCTAATAACAAGTTTTCCATATATATACATACACATATGTACCTTACCTTTCTGCCTTGGCCTTTACTGCTTCTTCATTAACATATGTCATTCTTGAGTCATTATCTGGATCTCATTATTTGTAAAGAACTTCAAAATTAAGGGTCTCTTTTTTTTTACAAGATTAATGGTTTTTTAAAATTTACAGCATAGTAAAATATCTGTGAAATAAACTTTAATACACTCTCAAAGAGAGAGAGAGACTAATATGTCTCATAAAATGTGCCTTACCAGAGAAAGTGAGAATTTTATACTCTTATATTATATATGGTCTTAGTTGGATATTTTTTTTACCACTGAGATCAAATTTAGACCCTCTGATTAGATAGAGATATCTTATGAGCAATCAAAAAAGAATGGAAAAAATCCTTGCAAAATACCCCTGGGATGAACACAAAAAAACTAGATTTATTTTTTCTCTAAAAAAGTGATAGGTAGGGACAATAATAATATGAGCTATGAATTACCACTTGAGGAACTGGAGCTGTGAAATTTGCTCTACTGGATATTTTTTATGGAAAGTATGGACAAATGTCGATTTTTTTCCCAAGACTGGGACAAATATGCTCCTTTTAAGAAGCAAGTTGATGATGATGATGATGTTGTTATTTCAGGGGGACTTGAAGACATTGAATAATTGAGCAAGCAGTAAATATGTTCAGATGCTAAAACATAAACCCAATTCAGATTATCTCTTCTTTGAAATGAATGTACCTTCATCCAATGAGTATGTTAAATGAATTATATTGTAATTCTGGAATTCATGAGTCAATTGTGTACTTCTAATCTATTTTGTGAATCATTAAAAATACTAAATGAACTCTGAAACTCTAATTTGCAAGGTATGATTCTCTAGTCCTGGCATAACAACAAATTTATTGTATTTTCTGCATTTACATGCAAAAATGATTTTAGAATGAAAGAATATCAGAGTTGGGGAAAGATTCCATCTGGTAACTTTCTTCTTATTTGTTTGAAAGAAAGGTCCGTCTTTTTGTAAATAATTTCATATCTTAGTCTACCTCATAGTATATCTTAGTTTAAATCTTTCTATTTTTTGGTGAATCATGTTTTTAAAAGGAAAAATCTGATCGAAATCATAATTTGTATTAATTCCCTTAAATTAGTGAATGTTGCTCCTCAAACAGGCAAGCTATAAAACTGCCAGAGATCTTCAGTTGGTAGGGATAAGGGCAACAAGAGGGAAGGTCAAGGCTAGAAGCAGATAGGAAGCTGCCTCTATATAGTTTGTGGGGCTCTAATTATTTTCTTTTTTTAAATTTATTATAAATTAAGTTCTGGGGTACACGTGCAGAACGTGCAGGTTTGTTACATAGGTATACACGTGCCATGGTGGTTTGCTGCATCCATCACCGATCATCTACATTAGATATTTCTCCTAAGGCTATCCCTCCCCAATCCCCCCATCCCCTGCTATCCCTCCCCTAGTCCCCCACCCTCCAACAGGCCCTTGTGTGTGATGTTCCCCTCCCTATGTCCATGTGTTCTCATTGTTCAACACCCCTTATGAGTGAGAACGTGCAGTGTTTGGTTTTCTGTTCTTGTGTCAATTTACTGAGACTGATTTCAAAGAAATGTATATTTTTAAAAGCCAGTATTTTCTGTGGCCGTTTGAATTTCTTATTTTTTACCTTCAATTAGAAATGGGAAACGCTTGGAACTTAGAATATCCCCTTTTTCTTCCTGAGAGGTAGTAATCATAAACATCATTCATCTATTATGTGTCAAAGACTTTAAAAATAATGGAAAAAAGTTTTGATGCAAAGCTGGCTTGAAGACTCAAAATAAGAGAATGTAGTTCATCCAAAGGAGTTTTGGGATTAATTGATTTGCTTTGGTCTAGCTTCATGAGCAAGATTAAAGTTATACAACAAATGTAATTGATATAAAAATATATACAGTAAAACTATAAAATGATTAAATGTTTTCTAAAAACTTATTTTTCTAAAATGAAGGAAAATTTTGTCTTACTATGTCTTTTAGATTAGAAAATGTATTTCTCCATGTCATCATATAGCCACATATGTAGTCCCAATGGATACCTAACTGCTTAACCCTACATATAGGAAAATAGAAATGGTTTTATTGTTTGACAGGCTTATTGTTTCACATCTTGAAATTATATAATTACCTGTTTGTAAAGTGTACAAGAAAGAAGTATTATTTTTAAACTCTTCAAAAGTATTTCTTCCTAATTTGTAGAATACAACATATAAATTATGAATACATATTGAAGCTTTGAATTTTGAACAAAATATTAGGTATTAAGTTTATTTTATAAGATTTTTAAATGATTGACAAAAATTAATGGACAAATGTAAACTTTATTTGAAATCTAAAACATACTTTTATGTACTTCATTATTTTCCTGCTAAATCTTGGAAACTTGCTATAGTTAGCAATGAATAACTTGGTTTTATCACAGTTGCACACAAAACAAAAAACAAAAATAAAACTTATTAATGTCATAGTTTATTTCTTGAGAATCAATTCAACTTAATTTCATCCATAGCATTAACATCTTCTCAGAAAGAAATATCAATGAAAATTATTGATCTTTTGACAAAATCTATTTCATGGACTACATTGATGTTATTTAATTGTTCAGTCATTAATTAAGCCTTCAAATTATATTATGTAGTTTAAGAATTTAAACCTAATTGATATCTAAAGTAGGAATAGAATTTTTAGTTATGACTATAGTATATTAAGTGGGAAAAAGTATGCAGCACCTAAACACCTAAAAACCGGGATAGTGTGTATTGTCTATGAATTTAAAAGAATGCAATATATATGTCTGTCTGTAAAGCAACTCTTCCCTACTATCACAGCCCACAATATCACTGTCTTTTCTGTACTTCGGACCTCAGTTTCTGTATTATTAATGTAATACAATTTAATACTTATCTAAACCCCTATGTAATTTCTTTCTCTATTCAGAAGAATAGTATTATGCCTTAACAGAACATACATTTTGAGATTAGAATCAAGCAAAGGATTATCTCCCCAGAAGAAAAGCATGCACATTTGTACATACACAGTCCACATTTTGAACTCTATATAGTTGAAAACTGTCTTAGGAACTTTTCACCATTAAAGCCATAATAATTCAAATCATACCTGATGCTGATAACTGGTATTTTTAAAAAAATTCAATGGCAGTAAAAACATACATGTGAGGCATTTGTGTGATTATTTTATTTTTAAAAATTTCTTAAATGAGAGCTAAAATTTAAATATTACTGGTAAAAATTGTGTTTAGCTCATATAAATAAATATTATTTTGATAATTAGGCCAACTGAAAGGAAGACTGGTATACATCACAAACATTTAGACAGAGGAAACTTTCTTGATACCCACTAGGAAGAGTCCTGGATACTTTACACCCTTTAAGGGCAGATGCAGACATGCCATTGCACTTTTTCATAGCTCATTCCCCACATAAATAAATGATTCATTTCTCATGATAGTGATGATGATGCTTTACACACAGTATATACACAGTAAGTATTATTTACTAAACAAAAGAAGGGCTGTGACATCATATAGTGAATTATTAGTATGTGGTATCTTTAATGGAGCACATATAGCAGAGATACACATCTCAAAGAGGATAATCCTAAGTTTGGCTACATGGCTGCTCCCAACATTTCCAGTCACCCTAGTTAAACTTTCATTTTCAATGGCATATTAAAATAGTATCATAAAATTATATTATGGAGGGCCGACTCCTAATGTGTTTTGCCAGCTGCCTTTTCCCTGTGGATTTAAATATCTTGATGTATTACAAGGCAACGGTTTTGCAGTTAACTTATGTTTGGAGTATCCTGTTAAAAGTGAATAACTTACTCAGTGCTAGAGATCCAAACTAGCATTCCTTTGGTTCTGCAATATAATCCTTAATGTAAAATGAAGTTTGATTGTTTTAGCTGCAAAACATATAGGAGCCTGCACTACATCAAGACCTTTAATGGAAACTAATGGAATTTTTGGCATAAAATAGTAGAATTAATTAGATCCAGCAATGCATACTGTTTAACTGCTAGCCTGCCATTTTACTGATTTGAAGTCATGCATACTTAACAAAAGACATGGGTTGATTGCACAAAGGAGTTGAACACTCTTTTCACATTCACTGTGTAAGTTATTATCCACTATGAAAAGATTATTGACTTTTTTAAGGAGATATTATGGAGAGAAATGATTGCTACCAGGATGACTGGTAGAATTATGCATGAGATAAGTAATAACTCTAATTTCTCATCTGCTGAATAAATGGCTTTAATTTTAAAATACTAGTTAGTGCATGTGAGATTTCTGCTGAATTGAGCAGAATTATCAAAGCTGGCTTTGAAATGTAATGGACACTGAGAGCGAGGCATAAAGCAAAACCTTTTTTCTTTACCTTCGCCTTTCAATAGTTATTTGTTCTACATTGTTAGCGATGTTTTTTATATCTTATTTCTTCCTAAAGTTTTATCTAAAAAATTGTATATGCTTCATTCTGAATTTATACTAATAGACTATAGAAACCCCCATACCTCTGGTTCTTATGTAAGAGATTGATCATACTTATTGAGAGTTGATGACAGTTTAGTGTGGAGAAAAGATCAACTATATCTAGGTAATCCTCAGATAAAAGCCTAAAGGCTTCTTGTGTATTTTTTTCTATGATATATTCTTCCCATTATTGTGTTTTTCTGTAACTGACTACTCAACTTTGCCTGATTATTATAAATGTCTGAAAAGCTTGTTATAAAATAAGTTTCCATAGGCCCCTCTAATGGAGAATGACCATTCTAGGATGTGTGCATGTATTTCCCTACATATACCTACCTCCCTTGCATCCAGGCAGGCTTATGCAATGAGTTCTGCCAATGGACCATGAGGAGAGGTGGTATGTAGTGTCAGGATGTGGCCATTAAGAAAGAGGTGGTGAGTCTCCCCTCCTTCATTCTTCTCTTGCCTTTTTGTAGAGATATTGGAGGCCATATGTCCCTGACTATATGTCTATCAGATGGAGGAAAAGGGTCACTGTTTCTCCACCTGATAAGTGTGGTAGTCATTAATGCTGTTTGCTGAGTACTTTCTATTCTTCCTTTTGAACACTTAACATACACATGTAATGAATTTTACTTCTTGGAGTCATGGATCTAGTTCTAGTGTGTATGAGCTGTGAGAAAAGGTTATGTGTTTTAGTTCTGGATCAGTGTTTGAAGTGTGAGATTCTTCAGCTGTTCAATATGGTAGATATCTATTAGCTAGGGTCCTGAGTAATTTGAAGAGCAGACTACGATGAACACATAACAGGAAAAGAAATGAACATTGTTCTTTTAAGGCTCTCAGATAGGATAAATTATGGACTCATAATAAATAATCCCAATCATAATTGATTTAAGAATGATAAAGAAAGCTTTATTTTAGTAAGCCTGTTGATATTTGGAGATTTTTCTATTTTGGCTAATATTCTTAATTTTCCAGAATATTACAATGTATAGACAATCTCTCTTTGCATGATCTGATATGCAGATTTCAGTTACCACAGTTTAATTCAGTGAATACAACAAGTCCTCCAACATCACAGTTCAATTTCCATCATCATTAGCTATGAGTAACTGCATAAAGAACGAACTTCAAAGCTAGCTCTTTGGTACACAGTCACTAATTGAATAATAGATGGTCATCATGATCATTTATCAGTTACTTCTAGGAAAACCTATCAAGTTGTCCCTGCATACATATTATTTAGTGTGCACACAATCAGCAACAGCATCACATGTGTTTGTGTTAACTCCTTATCTCCCAGTGGTAGCCTGTGGCATTTGCAAAAATAGATAATTAACAGAAGGAATTGACCAGCAAAGACCAATGTGCTGCAAATAAATGAAAAGAGATAATACTGGAAGTGCTTGATTAAATGTTAAGTAGATTTACAGGAGAAATAACCTGCTCTTATAATGTTGACACTGATGCCATTCAGGAGACCCCAGATATGCCACTGGAGGAACTTAGTAAAGGTGAACTTATAAACATAAATTAGGAAAGTGTTGTGACAAAAAGGATGAAGATGTCCCAGAGGAAGTGCTGTGGCCAAATATTTGCTATTAAATAAATTTTCTAGAGATATTTCACAACATTGAAAGTGTGAAGGATAAAATGTTAGGAGCTGATCCAAACTTAGAAAGGACTGTGACAATTCACCAAGGCATAGCAAAGATGCTTGCCCCATATCCTAAGCGATATGAGAAGAAAGCAAGCACAATTCAAACTACTCAAGTTCCTTCGTTATTTTTTACAGAGAAATACACCTCTTCAAATCTCAATGTTTCTAACGTTTTAAATGACAGGTTTTTAAATGAAAGTTATTTTATATTTCATTTTACATCTATAGCCAAGAATAAAAGAATGTTTAATGTTGTGATTGAAATTTTTCAAGGTCAAAAAGATATAATATTTTCTGTTGATATTACGATTGCTTTTCATGGTTTCAATTTGCACAGCCATTTTTACATCCCTTACATTAACATGCAAAATGAAAACTGCCGGTATCTGGTTAAAATGTTTGTTAACTGGAGGCATAAATGGTTAAGCATCTGGTAGATAATTTTGATGGTACTTCTCAAATCATGTTATAGTCACCATCTACTCTAAGTTGAAGGTCGCATTTTATAAAAGATGAACATGACTCCTCTTCAGCTTTTCCACTTTTTAATGCTTCTCTGTTCTAGTTATAATGTCCTCCTTTCATCTCCTTGTGCGTATCATGCATCTTGCCACCTCATGTTCTTCTCTATGTTTTTGTTTCTCTGTCTACCTCCATCTGCTTAATTCCTCCTCACCTTCAGATTTCAACTGAGATCTCTACCTCTATGAGCCTTCTGGATGTTTCTATGTCAACCCTCTCTTTTACAGCTCATATAGACTTTATTTATCTTTCATTTACCATGGTTACTGCAGTAAGTTTTTTTTGCTTAGTAATTGTTTCACTAATTTCAAGTTTCTTCATGGCAAGTTGCATGTCACCTGCAAGTGCCAAGCAGACGGTCACTAAACTCTTGTTAATTTTAGAAAGTGAATGAATGAATATGGAGGCAATATTGCCTTCTTTTCAAAACATTTTGGTTTTCTTTATTCTAAGTAACTGGTAATTCTGAGTAATGTACTTTGAGCTTGGAAAATAATCTTATGGGCCACAATTGTCCAAATATCTAAATTATTTCTACTCAATTAATGATTATTATTATTATTATTTTGGTTAGAACTGAGGAGTGCTTGTTTCTAACCAATATTTTTCTTATTAGCTCTTGTAATGGCTGAATTTAGTTTATTGACTTTTAATTAAATATAGGGACATTTGAGGGGTATAAGATAGAAATATTGGTACATAGGCGAGTACTAAGAAAAATGCAGAAAGCACACAGAAAAGCAGTTGCACACAGAAAAGTCAAGAGATCAGTAATTATTTCTCTTAATTCTCAAATAATACATTTGAAATATCACACATTTCTTATACCATTTATCCTTTAGCTAGATATTTCCCAATTTACTTTTGTAGAAAATAATCTTTCAAGACATTAACTAATTTGTTCAGGGTTGTAGAATTAGCAAGTGATTTATAAAGGATTTGAACTCAGGACTGTGACTTCATAATCTCTATCTCTCATCCAGGCTGAATCCTAAGAAAAGACCCCAATGTGTTCAGTGTTAGTCTGTGGTACTATGCAGGCATTTTCTTCATTGACGCATATTATTTGCCTCTATTCCTTTAAAAAAACATTGAAGTAAGATTTACACCTAAAAAGTTGTACATATTTAATGTATACAAAGTTGTACATATTTAATGTATACAAAGTGATGAGTCTTCAGGATAAGCATATACTCATGAGACAATCAATATCGTCGTCACCAAAAACATACCCATCACCTCCCAAAGTATCCTCCAGACTTCATTATTATTACTGAAATTTATATGGGTGTGTTGTAAGAATGCAACATAAGATCTCCCATCTTAGCAAATTTTAAGTTGGCAATAAAGCATAAGTTGTAGGCACTGTGCAGGTAGTAGATCTCAATAACTTATTTATCTTCCATAACTGAAACTTTGTGCCCCTCAAACATCAACTCTCGTTTTCCCCTCCCCAACCACCTGGAAACCACTATTCTACTATCTGCTTTTATGGGTTTGATTATTTTAGATTCTACATATAAGTAAAATCATATAGTGTTTGTCTTTCTGTGTCTGGCTTATTTCACTGGGTATATTGTCCTCATGGTTCACGAGATATGTTGTCACTGATGACAAAAATTTCTTTTTGTTAAGGCTAGTCAAGTGAAGCAGTGGGAGTAAAACCTTTCCTTTTTTAAGGCTGGGTAATGTTCTATTTTATGTATTTACAACATTTTCTTTATCTGTTCATCTGTCAATGGACATTTAGGTTGTTTTTATAGTTTGGCTGTTGTAAATAATGCTACATAAACATGGAATTGCAAATATCTCCTAGAAGTCCTGATTTCATCTTCTTTGAATGTATACCTAGAACTGAGATTCTTGGATCATATTGTAGTTCTGTTTCTAATTCTTTGAAGAAACTCCATATTGCTTTCTATAATGACTGTACCAATTTTTATACCCACCAACAGTGTACAGAGAAATCATTTTCTCCATATTCTCATCAACAATATCTTTGTCTTTTAATAATGGCCATATTGACAGGTATGAGGTGATAGCTTATTGTTTTGATTTGCATTTCTCTAATGATTAGTAATGTTGAGCACCTTTTCATCTACATGTTGGGCCTTTGTGTGGAGACAGTTCTTTTTTTGGAGAGCTATCTATTCATGTTCTTTGCCTATTTTTAATTGAGTTTTGTTGGTTTGGTTTTGTTTTGTTTTGTTATGATGCAAATGTATTAGTCCCTTGAATATTTCAAATGTTAACCCCTTATCAGATGTATGGTTTAGAAATGTTTCCTCCCATGCCGTAGGTTCCTTTTTCATCTTGTTGCTTTCTTTTCTGTGCAAAAGTTTTTTAGTTTAACATCATCTTACTTGTTTACTTTTGCTTGGGTTGTCTATGCTTTTTGTGTCAGAACCAAAAATAAAAAATAAATAATTACCAAGACCAGTGTTGAGAAGGTTTTTCCCTATTTTCCTCTAAGAATGTTATGGTTTAAGATGTTATATTTTGTCTTTCATCCCTTTTGAGTTGATTTTTGTGTATGCTGCAGTTTAAGGATTTGATTTGATTTTTGTGCCTGTGGATATACAGTTTTCCAACACCATTTTCTGAAGAGACAATCCTTTTCCCACTGTGTATTCTTGTCATGACCTTGTCAAAAATAAGCTGACAGTATACGCATGGATTTATTTCTGGAATTTCTATTCTGTTGCATTGTTCTATGTATCTGTTCTATGTATCTATGTATCATTGTTCTGTGTTCTATGTATCTGTTCTGTACATCATTGTTTTATGTATGCCAGTACCATACTGTTTAATTACTATAGCTTTGTAATATTGTTTGAAATCAGAAAGTGTAATGTTTTCATCTTTGCTCTTTTTTTTCAAGATTGCTTTGGCTATTCAGAGTCTTTTGTGGTTCCATGGGAATTATAGGATTTTTTTTATTTCTGAGAAAAAAAAATGCTGTTGGAATTTTTAAAGGTATTGCTTTGAATCTATAAATCACTTTACATATTATGAACATTTCAACAATATTAGTTCTTCAAATTCACAAATATGCAATATTTTTCTATTTATTTGTGTCTTCTTTAATTTCTTTCATCAGTATTTTACAGTTTTTCAAGAATAGCTCTCTTCCCTCACCTCCTTGGCTAAGTTTATTCTTAAGTAGTTTATTCCTTTTGATGATATTATAAATGGGAATGTTTTATTTTTTGTTTTTTAGATACTTTGTGGTTAGTGTATAAAAAATGCAACTGAAACTGTATATTGTGTTTATATCCTGAAATTTTACAAAATGTATTAGTTCTCATTTTTTTAAATGGAGTTTTTAGGGTTTTATATATATAAGATCAGGTTATATGTAAAAAGAGACAATTCTACTTCTCCCTTTCAAACTTGAATGTTTTTATTTCCTTCTCTTGACTAATTGCTCTGGCTAGAACCTCCAGTACTATGTTGTTTAGAAATGACAAGAGTGGGTATTCTTACCTTGTACATAATGTTAGAGAAATAGCTTGCAGCTTTTTATTATTGAGTATGATGTTAGATGTGGGCATGCTACATGTGACCTGTATTATGTTGTACATTTCTTCTATACCTGGTATGTCAGGAGTTTTAATCATAAAAAATGTGTTGAATTTTGCCAAATGCTTTCTCTCCACTGGGATAATCATATGATTTTTATAATTTTTTCTGTTCATGGAGCATATAACATGTATTGATTTGCATATGTAAATTATCTTTGCCTTTCAAAGATAAATCCTACTTGATCATAGTGAATGATTCTTTTAATGTGCTGTTGAATTTGGTTTGCTAGCATATGGTTAAGGATTTTTGCATCTATGTACTTTTCTTGTCATGTTCTTGTCTGGCTTTCCTATCAGGGTGATTATGGTCTTATAAAATGAGTTATAAATGTTTCTGTCTTCAAGTTTTTAGAAAGAATTTGGGAAGAGCTGGCATTAATTCTTTAATGCTTAGTAGCATTCACCCATGAAGCCATCTGATCATCGTTTGTTGTTGCTGTTGGGAAGTTTTGATAATTGATTCAATTTACTTATATGTTATTGATCTGTTCAGATTTTTTGTATTATCATGATTAAGTCTTGGTAGATTGAAGTTTCTAGAAATTCATCCATTTCTCTTTTGATTTCTTCTTTAACCCATTGATTGTTCAGAAATAAGTTGCTTAATTTTCACCTATTTGTGAATTATCTGACTTTCTTCCTCGTATTGATTTCTAGTTTTGTATTGTTATAGTAGAAAACATGCTTGATATTTTAATGTTTCTAAATCAGTTAAGACTTCTTTTCTGACCTATCATCTGAGCTACTCTGGAGAATTCTGTATGAACATTCCATGTGAGGAGGGTGTTTTCTATTGCTGTTGGATAAAAATTCTTATATATGTCTATTAGGTCCATTTGATCTTTAGTGTTGTGTAAGTCTGTTTTCTTATTGATTTTGTTTCTAGATGATATATCCTTGTTAAAAGTGGGATATTGAAATCCCCTATTATTATTTTATTGTGATTTCCCTCTTTAGTTCTGATAATATTTACTTTATATATCAAGATGTTCCAAAATTGAGTGCACATACATTTGTAATGGTAATGCCCATTTGATAAACTCACATTTTGTTCTTTTGTAATAACTTTCTTGGTCCCTTTTTAAAGTTTTTGACTTAAAATCTTCTTCATCTCATATACATATAACCACCTCTGCTCTGTTTTGGTTACAACTTGTGTAGAATATCTTTTTTCATCCCTTTATTATCAGACTATGTATGTTCTGAAAGCTAAAGTGAGTCTCATGTAGAATCTTGTCTTTTTTTTTAATCATTTAGTCACTATATATTTTGACTCAAAATTTTCATCCATTTACATTTGAAGCAATTAGTAATTATTGATAGTTAAAGACTTAACAATTACTGTTTTGTTAGTTTTGGGGTTTTTCTTTTTTACTATATTGTAGTGACTTTTTTTTCCTCCCTCTCTTGCTATCCTTTTTGGTGACTCAACAAAATTTTTACTTGTATGCTCTGATTTTTATTTTTCTGTATCTTAAATGTGTCTAATATATATTTTATCTTTGTGATTTCCATGAGACTTACATAAAACTTGATAGTTAAAACAATCTATTTAACCTGATAACAACTTGATTTTTATTACATATAAAAACTCTATATTTTCATCCATGAACGTATGAAATTGATGTCACAATTTATCACTTTTTATATGGTGCATGCATTAAGTCATTTACACGTGACACTATGCATACTCATAATTTTCACTCCTCCCCCTTGCCACTGCCAGAAATGTCCCAGAGTGCCAACTAAACCACCCCTATTTTCCTAACTGCTTCATGTCAGCAAAAGTTAATACAGGTGTATTATACTTTATCTAAAAAGATTGTTGGTCTTAATATTTAAATTAATTTGGATTTGCTACAAGTGTTTCACAAATACTTAATATTTGTTGTAAGTTTTTATATTTATTAGAGTCAAGTACAGTGAGGATGCAGAGAAAGGGAAAGCCATACAATTGAAGGTCAAAACAGTGAGTCCTAATCAAGTTCCTGACATAATGCTTACCTTTATAAACTTGTACACATGTATCAATATATATCAGAGTTAGAAAACCCTTATATCATATGGATATAAGCTACTCTGTATATTTATTTACAATTTTTTAGAGAACTAAATTTTTAAGGTTTTAATCTGCTGTATTCTCATACCTAATGTACATTTTCCCAGTTTGTATTTCTCATACATTTAAATATAATGACTGAGAAATATTCTACTTCTATTTTATGTAGGAAAATACTGAATTGTCTTATTAGTAAACTTTTAAATGAGACCTGTATTCGTCTGTTCTTTGACTGCTATAAAGATGTACCTGAGACTGGGTAATTTATATATAAAAGGGAGTTTAATTGGCTCATGGTTTTGTGGGTTCTACAAGCTTCTGCTTCTGGGTGGGTCTCAGGAAACTTACAGTCATAGCAGAAGATGAAGGGACAGCATGCAAGACTTACAAGGTGGTAGCAGGAGGAAGAGAAAGAAGGGGAGGTGCTCCACATTTTAAACAACCACATCTTCTGAGAGCTCTATCATGAGACAGCACTAGGGAGATGGTGCTAGACCACTAGAAACCACTACCATGATTCAATTACCTCCCACCAGGCTCCACCTCCAACATTGTGGATTACAGTAAAACGTGAGATTTTTGTTGGGACATGGAGCCAAACCATATCAATGCCTTAGGAAATGTGTAAGAAAATTACTTTTGTCAACGGCTGGATTGTAAATATTTAGGTTTCATGAGCTATAGGGTCTCTGTCACTACTCAACTCTACCATTGTAGCATCAAAAGAGCTATATAAATTATGTAAATAATGAGATGTAGTAGTATGCATTAGTCCATTCTCACACTGCTATAAAGAACTACCTGAAAAATTTCTAAAGAAAAGAGGTTTAATTGACTCACAGTTCACAATCTGTGTATGATACATGACTGGGGAGGCCTCAGAAAATTTACAATCATGGCAGAATTTTGAATATGAAATAAGCACATCTTCATATGGTGGCAGGAGAGAGAGCAAGAGCTAAGAGGGAAGTGCTAGATATTTTCAAACAACAAGATCTCATGAGAACTCACTCACCATCAAGAGAAGAGCAAGAGGGAAGTCTGCTGTCATGACCCAGCCACCTCCCACCTAATCCCTCACTCAACCCTGGGAATTACAATTCAACATGAGATTTGTGTGGGGACACAGGGCCAAACCATATCACCATGCCCTTATAAAATTTTACTTATGGACACTAAAGTCTGAATTTTCATAATTTCACACGTCACGAAATGTGAAATTTGGATTTTTTCCAGTCATTAAATTAAACACACCACACACACACAAACACATACACACACATTCTCTCTCTCTCTCTCTCTCTGACACACACACACACACACACACACACACACACACACACACACACACACAGAGTTTGTTAGCTTGTGGCCCAAACAAAGACAAATGGCTGACTACTTTTGGTCCATAGGTTATAATTGCTCCTACCTTAGTATTCTTTTCTATTTTCACTAGAGGGTAAAGTTTAAATTTGTTTCCAAAGCTACCAAAAATCTTATGGAGAAAGAGATCCCACATAACCTACAAATGCTAAAATTCTCTTTTGTTATCTACATGTATTTTATTCAATATATATTCAAAAGTGACAAATGACATGCACATTTCACTCTCTTAGAAGTGACAAAGTTGTTAGCTCACATGCCAGCCATTAGTGATCAAGCTAGAGATTTGGCTAATATATAAAATAAACATATTTTAAAAGACCAAAATGTCAAGAATTCTCAAAGTATTTGGGTATGTAACAAGTACTAGGTTATAAGAACAATTAGTATATATTTTTTGTTTATGCTGTTAGCAAAATGTTTTTACACATCATATAAATCTTATTTGCTTTCTGCAACTCATCATGATTTAAGCATTTCCTATATAGAGCAGAAACAGAACCTAAGCACCTAGACAGCAACTCTCAATTGCAATAAAAATAAATCTATTGTTGGGAAAAACTTAGAACAAACTTGAGAAATTGATTGTCAGACTTCTCTTTTAAATCAGTCCACATAGAAGACGGAATTAAAAGAACAAGACTTTTTTTTTTCTCTTATCAATCTTCCCATCATATTTCCAAAAGATTCCAAATCTGTTGTTAACAGAGCAGAAGGGAAGGAATAAAATAAGTGTTGGGGAGAAAGGAGATTATATTTTTTGAGTGCCTAGAATATACCAGGCAAGTAATAATATTAATAATAATAAATAGACTTGGGACAAAATGTGTGAGAAGAAACAGTATTTTTAAGCAATCTATTTCTATTTGACACAGCACATACTCTAATAAATTCTACTCCCCCTTCCTACCTTAAATGATATTAAGTACCATCTGTGCCTTACCTTCTTAGCCCTAACTATGCCAACTATAGTGTTTATAATTCTTTTTATCTTTCTAAACTCACCTATTGTAACTATTAACCAAGTGAGAAATACTGGGCCTCAGGGAAGTTAATGTGTCTAAGTTTATAATCTAATAAAAAGAATCAAAGACGGACTTGGACTACATCAGACTCAACTGTCTTTTAATGTAGATATTGCCAAATTTGTGTGACTTTTATGATAAGAAATTAGACTGTGAAATTACTTTTTAGCAGATTGACAGGAAAGTTATTACTTTAAATTATATCCATTTCAGGCATGGCTTTATAATAACCATAGAAATGATATGGAATAGCTATACAGTAGAAATTTTTTATTATTCTTTATCTGAGCCTCTTAAGGAGAATATCTTTTATTGTGGATTCAAAGATGTCCACTAATATTTCAGTAGTCAGGCCTTTGATACAGCATGGCTCAATAAGTCTTTTTCCTCTAGCAAGCTAGGGGATACTATGAGAAAGTTTAACAGTGATAATCAAAAGAAACTTAGGGTTGAACACTGATCCTATTATAGCAAATGATTAGTACAGGTGGACCTTTCTTGATGTTCAGTGACTGTCGGTAATCCTTAAATAATCAGGCAGCTGCTATATAGCAAGAAAATGTCAAGTCGAACACCTGGGTGTTAAACATTTATACATGCTTGTAGGCCACTTTTGATCTATCTGCCCAACATGCCAAATGTCAGTGGCTTCACATAGGTTAGGAGGAAAGCACCTCATTAGAGCATAGCTAGAGTTTGCTTAGAGTCAAAAGGCACAAAGAATACTGTATCCTTAGATGCAGGGTGGTTATTTTCCTGTGCATTGAGCTTGCTAGTATTTTTGAGTAGCTCAGGTCCTCTATTGTCTATGTGTCTGTAAACTACTCTTTTCTCTTTAAAAAAGAACATAGCAATGGCTTCGCTTTTCTAAGCAGAACAATACAAATTACTGTTCAATGGTCTAGGATGCCATTATATGAAGGAGCAGCCTGCACTGGCAACTCCAAATTACACTTGGAGTTCTTCAAGAAGTTAATGACTGGTGGCCACACACTATATACAGGGGTAATCAGCACAAGATAAGGTGGCATCCTGGCTCACAGGATGTTGTGCAGACAGAAGCATGTTGTCTGATTGCCTTCCTTAACCTATTCAGTTCTGTTTCCCTTCCTATTGTACTGCAGATGCAGTAATTAGTTTTCAAAGAGCTTGCAGAAAATGGGCTCACAAGCCAACTCATTTTCTTTTTTCAAAGGAGCTGCCCAAGTTCATAAGCTGTCCTGAGAGCCTTACTCAAATCAATGTAGAGTTTATAAGTGAAAAAGGACAAAGAGCATAACACAAAATGAAACTTGATTTTTCCATCCAATTTAGAGGACAGCAAATTTGATTTAAGAAATAGAATGTCAAGTAAAAGGAATGTCGTGTATTAAGTCAAGGGCTCAGACACAAAAAGTAGCAAGTTCATGAGGAATCTTGATTCTACCATAGCTCCCTAGATCATATAACTCCCCCAGTTCTATAATTTGGAAAGTAATTTTTAGAACACAGTCTATTTAGAATACAGTCTTCATTTGACCACACATAAACTATTGATCTTTGTATATTTTGCATGATTATAATAAATAATGTGAAATTGTTTTAAAGTTTAAACTGTGATTGAATTTTTATTTTGGCAGCCAGATATAAATTTTGGTGAAGAAAATCATTGTTGCACATGTTTGACTAGAATTAATATTGGTCTCATAATGCTGAATCAAACTTTCCACCCAGTCTGAAGATTAATTTATTCAATCAAAATTGAAGGTGGCTCCTAAAGAGATAGTATCCTCTACGTCTCCTCAGTAATCTGGGGATGTTCTTGTAACTCAGATTTCCGAGTATGATAGAAACTCTCAGCCTTTAGAACAATTATAGGAACTTGCCACAAGCCGAAGGAATTGATGAAGGAGTTAGAGAGTATGTTTCTACCCTAATGGTTTGGAACAATACAGTTTCAAACATGACTGCCCTGACATTGACCTTCCAGTAGTGCTAATTGAACTACAGATGCTTTTCCACTTACAATGGATTTACATCCTCATAACTCATTGTTAAATTGAAAATATCACATATCAAAAATGTATTTAATATACCTAACCTGCCAAACATTTTAGTTTAGCCTAGCCTATCTTAAACATGCTGTTAGCCTACAGTGGGAAAAATTATCTAACATTGTGTTAGCCTACAGTGGGCAAAATTATCTAACACAAAGCTTACATTTTAATAGTGTCGACTATATTGCATTTCCCAAATTAAACATATATTACTATTTTAAAAGAAAATAACAACATAGTAAACAGTTAATCAGATAATAAAAAGAAAAACCAAAAATGTTTATTACTGAATTGAAGCTATGTCTTAACTGTGCTTTTAAAAATAGATGCAGATATGTAGCATGGTTAAAAGTATGGGCCCTTGTGACAAACAGATCTGGATTCTTTTCAGCCCTATCACTTACTGCTTATGTAACCTCAGACACATTTTATAAATGTCTTTGTTTTCTTCCTTAGTTAAATGGAGTGATAATAGAAGCTTCTATGTAATAAAGTGGTTTTAGGATTACTTGAGCTGAAGCACGTAAAAGACAAAGAAAAGATTCAGCAAATATTCGCTTCTGCTACCATCATCATAGTCTTCAATAATCATTAAAATTATCTGAGGAACATAAGGGGAAAAGGCTGCATTTTTGCGAGTGTGATGAAGAAAATGTTCCTAGAAGTGTACCTTGGAGAGTAGTTTTAATGACTTGGAGCATCGATTATAAAAAGGAGTAATTACAAGTAGAAGAAAACAGAAAGCGTTGAGGAAAGTTCATAGTAAATAGATGAACAGATAAGCCGTCTTGATGTTAGATGTGGTAGTGAGCCTTCAAGATAGCCCCCAATTATCCCTGCCTCTTGCTATCCCCAACCCTGTGTAATACGCTCTCATGTTGTGCCAAATGTAGTCTGTGTGATCATAGACTGTGGTGGAAGTGATGGGCTATCACTTCTGAAATTAGGTTTTGTAAGATATTGCTGCTCCCATGTCTCTCTCTCTCTCTCTCTCTCTCTCTCTCTCTCTCTCTCTCACACACACACACACACACACACCCCAACTAAAGTCTCCTGCCAGTAGCCATAGGAGTATTCTAATCAGGCTTCAGAGGCAGTAGCCTTGTTCTACAGCCATATTGCTATCTCATGACAGAGGCTTAGCTGAACCACCCAACTAAGCGGCTCCAAAATTCCTGATTTTCAGAAAGTGAGATAAGATCTGCTTTAAGCCACTAAATTTCTGGTGCAATCAGCTATCTGTAGCCATGGATTCTGCATCCACATATTCAACCAACCAAGGATTGGTTGAATAGTCACAAAAAACCAAAAAAATACAACAATAAAAAATAGTACAAAAATAATAAATACAATATAGCAGGTATTTACATAACTTTTACATGTTGTTAATTATTATAAGTAATCTAGAGGTAATTTAAAGTATATAGGAGGATGTGCATAGGTTACAGGCAACTACTTTGGCATTTTCTATAGGGATATGAGCATCCCAAAATTTTGGTATATTTGGGGGTCCTGGAACAAATCCCTTGCAGATATCAAGGGACAACTCTAATTTGTTTTGTGAGGATAGATAATTAATACTTTACAAGCTGTTATTTTAATGTGAAAATAGATAATCAATCTATTTTCCTTTATCACCTCCATTATCAGTTCTGGGGTTCCTTTTAATTATAAATAAAGGTAATTCTACTTCTTAAGAATAGAAAAAAATTCATCAATATTACATATAAAGTTTGAAAAAATATTTTTTAAAAGTAGCTGTCACATTACCTATTTCATTATGTCTAAAATATAATCCAAGCATTTGGAACTAGGAAACAATTGGTTTACTTAAAGACAAGAAAAACTCTGGTAAAGAGTAAGTTTTTCAATCACAAAAAAATTTAAGTTGTAGGATATGAATGGCTGAATTAGAGCGAGGTTCTAAAATAAGGCTCAATAATAAAATTAATTTAAATGCACAGCAACCTCATGTGATAAAGTTTTTGAAAATGTTGAGTTTACAACATAGATATATTTGAGAATGTAAACTGTTTAAATTTTCTTAAATTATGCTATATTGAATCTCTTCACAGCAAAATTTCAGAATTTTAAATATATAAAGGCAATATAGTAAGTTTAAAATAGCAACAAAAATGCAATTCCATCTTTCTAGTTCTTTAATTTCAGAGGTTTTTGTATCTGCATCCCTAATTTTCCCATATATAGAAAAATTAAATTTCTGTTAGCCTGTGTTTATAATATTGACACTATCGTTTTAATTAAAAAAAAAGATATAAGTAGCACATAGAAGACATTTTTTTAAAAAGTCTCTGAAAATATGAACTTAACAAATATCTATTATTAATATTTTATTTATTATCCTAGAAGTCTATTATCTCACCCCCATCATTTATAAGCGAGAATAAAAAATACCAGAACCCCAGCTCCACATTGTTAATAGGGAAACCCTGAAAAGCATTAGCTTTGTTCACGTGGTCACTCTTTGGGTATGAGATTTGGTGAAGAGGAGATGGAAAACAATTGAGAACTTCTTGATAAAATTTGTACCATGACTTCAGAGAGGGAAGAATGAGCTGCTCTCAAGTGAAAGTATTTCGGGAAGTAGAAAGCATAGCAGGTATCAAATACAGTAAGCATTCTGTAGGAGTAAAATCAATATAGTGAATTCTTAACGATTCCTCCTTTCTACCACATCACTATCCTTCTTCTGTATCACCTATTTTGACTCCATTCCCTCACCTCTTATTCTCTCCAATCTGACTTTTGCTCTTACAAATTCACAAAACATTCCAAGAAATATGTAGTGTTCTGGACTTCATGTTTGGGTCCCCTTCCATGAACAGTCTCCCATGGAAGCTGCTTTTCCTCTCCTAAACTCCATCTCTCTCTCTCTCAGTTCCCTACCACTCAGTGTGGAAGCTGTCTTTCCTCTCCTGGGTTCCATCCTTGAGGATTCTCTCACTCAGTGTGAGAGGAGCTTCCCTTCTCTGGTTTTCCCCCTCTGGGAACCCTTCTCAGTGTGAGAGCGGCTTTTCTTCCTCTCACTCAGTGTGAGAGTTAGCTGTTTCTTTCTCTCTCCTTCTCATGTTTCTCTCTCTGCTTTAAATAAAATCACTTTCTACAAACAAACAAAGAAATACGTAGTGTTCTGATTCTGTCCAGAGGTTATAATACTGTAGCATTTTGGTTTCAAATCTTTATCCAATTTGATTATTTTGGAGAGGTTGAGATCATTGTCTAGCTATTATTTTCCTTCTTGAAAGTCTTTGTATTGGCTTCAGGGATGCTTCTCTCTTCTGGTTCTACCTTTCCCTGGAATACGACTTTTCTCCTGGTTCTAATGCCCTGAATCTTGAAATCTTGTAATGATGTTTAAACAGTGAAATGTTTCAAATAAAAAAATTTTATTAAAATTTGAAATGTACAAAAATCATACCAGTACAGCTTAAAAAATTGAGTAAATGAGGAAAAAATTATGGAAAAAATTGTAGAACTTTAATGGGAACAAATTTTGCATTATGTATTTACATTCTGGAAATTTTCAAAGTCACATTTGACATTAATAACTGATTCTGATACATGGACACAGGGAGGGGAGCATCACACACTGGGGCCTGTTGAGGGGGACTAGGGGAGGGACAGCAGGGGTAGGGAGTTGGGGAGAGTTAACTGGGAGAAATGCCAGATATAGGTGATAAGGGGATGGAGGCAGCAAACCACATTGCCATGTATGTACCTATGCA
>NW_022436948.1:30454550-30492058 GCF_009761245.1 Sapajus apella
AAGTACCGCCGGGCGCGGTGGCTCAAGCCTGTAATCCCAGCCCTTTGGGAGGCCGAGGCGGGTGGATCACAAGGTCAAGAGATCGAGACCATCCTGGTCAACATGGTGAAACCCCATCTCTACTAAAAATACAAAAAATTAGCTGGGCATGGTGGCGCGTGCCTGTAATCCCAGCTACTCAGGAGGCTGAGGCAGGAGAATTGCCTGAACCCAGGAGGCAGAGGTTGCGGCGAGCCGAGATTGCGCCATTGCACTCCAGCCTGGGTAACATGAGTGAAACTCCGTCTCAAAAAAAAAAAAAAGAAGTAATAAGTACCTTACATAATTATTTGAATTTTTTTAGTAGTCTAATACAAATATGCAGGCATACCTCAGAGATATTGCAGGTTCAGGTCCAGACCACCACAGTAAGCAAATATTGCAATAAAGCAAGTGACACAAATTTGTTGCCTTCTCAGTGTGTATAAAAGCTATGTTTATACTGCAGACTAAGTGTGTAATACCATTACGTCTAAAATTGATAATGCTTTAATGAAAATAATTTGCAGCTGAAAAATGCTAATGATCATCTGAGACTTCAGCAAGTCATAGTCTTTTCACTGATTGAAGGTCTTACCTTGATATTGATGGCTGCTGACATCAGGGTGTTGGTTGAAATTTAAGGTAGCTGTGACAATTTTCAAAAATTGAGCCCAATGAAGCTTGCTGCATCAATTGACTCTTCCTTTCACAAAAGAATTATCTGTAGTTATCTGTAGCATGCAACGTTGGTTAACAATAGCATTTTACCCACCATAGAACTTCTTTCAGATTTGGTTAATACTCTCAAACCCTGCCACTATTTTATCAACTGAGTTTATGAGTATTCTAAATCCTTTGTCACCATTTCAACAATGTTCACAGCATCTTCACCAGAAGTAGATTCTATCTATCTTGAGAAACCACTCTCTGCTCATCCATAAGAAACAACTTCTCGTTCATTAAAATTCTGTGATGAGATTGCAGCAATTCAATCACATTTTCAGGTTCCACTTCCAATCTAGTTCTCTTGCTATTTCCATGATATATGCAGTTACTTCCTCCAATGCAGCCTTGAACCTCTCAAAGTTATCCATGAGGATTGGAATCAATGTCTTTCAACCTCCCTTAATGTTGGTATTTTGACTTCCACTCATGAGTCACAAATATTCTTAATGGCATCTAGAAAGGTAAATTCTTTTCAGGTTTTCAATGTACTTTGTCCAGATATATCAGAAAAATTACTCTCTGTGGTAGCTATAATCTTACTGAATGTATTTCTTAGATGATAATACTTTCAAGTTGTACTACACCTTGATCCATGGGTTACAGACTGGATATTGTGTTAGCAGGCATGAAAACAACATTAATTTTCTTATAAATCTCCACCAGAACTCTTGGGTGACTAGGCATACTATCAATGAGCAGCAATGTTTTGAAAGGAATATTCTTTCTGAGCAGTAGGTCTTAACACTGAGCTTAAAATATTCAGTAAACCATGCTGCTTGTAGAGCACAGGCAGAGTACATTTAGCATAATTCTCAAGAGTCTTAGGATTTTCAAAATGATCAATGAGCATTTATTTCAATTTCAAGTCACCAGTGCATCAACTGCTAACAAGAGAGTCAACCTGTCCATAGAAGCCAGGAATTAACTTCTTCTTTCTGGCTGTGAGATTCCTAGATAGTATCTTCTTCCAGTAGAAGACTACCTAATCTACACTGAAAGAATATGTTGTTTAGCATAGCCATTTTCATCAATGATCTTAGCTGGATAACTTGCTATAGCTACATTAGCCCTTGCTCCATCACCTTGCACTTTCATGTTATAGAGACAGCTTGTTTTCTTAAGCTTCATGAACCAACCCCTGCTAAATTTCAACTTTTCTTCTGCAGCTTTCTAAAATCTCTACCTTTTTAGGCTGAAGAGAGTTGGGGCCTTGCTTTGGATTAGGTTCTGGCCTGAAAAGATGTTGTGATGGGAGGTAGGATGTGGAGCAAGATGCCTCAATAGAACCACTCAGTGATTGTCTCCTCAACGCCTGCAGGAATATTAAATTGAACAAATATCCACAAAAGAAAGCACCTTCATGAAAAGCAAAAATACGGTGAGCTCTCACAGTACCTAGTTTTAACATATCAAAAGAAGAGGCACTGAAGAGGACAGTCTTGAATTGCCTATACAACCCCTCTCCCATTCCTCAACAGCGTAGCATGGCACAGAAAGAGAATCTGTGTGCTTAGGGGGTGAAGAGCAAAGCTATTATGGACTTTGCATTGGAACGCAATGCTGCCTTGTCACAGTGGAAAGCAACACAGGGCAAAATTCAGCCAGTGCTCATTGCAGGAGCATTTTGATCAGCCCAAGCCAGAGAGGAATCACCCATTTCAGCAGGGAGGACCTGAGTTCTGCGAGACCCACTGTAGGCTTAGGTCTTCTGGGGTTCTAAATCTACTTGAAAGGCAGTCTAGGCCATGGGACTGAAATTCCTGGGCAAGTCCGGGTTCTGTGATGGACTCAGAGCCAGTGGACTTGATGTGCACACAACCCAGTGAGACACCAGGTAGAGTAGCCAAGGAAGAGCTTACATCACCCCTTTCCCAACTCCAGGCAGTGCAGCTCACAGTTCCAGGAGAAGAGGAAAGAGTAAAGAGGACTTCGTATTACAACTTGGACACCAGCTCACCCACAGTAAAATAAAGCATCATGCAGAGTTCTGAAGGCCCCATTTCAGGCCGTATCTCTCAGACAACATTTCCAGGCTCACTCTGGGCCTGAAGGGAACGTTGAAGTGAAAAATGCAGTCCTGGCAGAATTCACTACCTGCTGACTAGAAAGCCCTTTGGACTTAAAAAAATCAGCAGTAGCCAGGTTGTAGTCCCTATGGGCCTTGGGCAAGACCTAGCATCAAGCTGGCTTCAGGTGTAACCCAGCACATTCCTAGCTATAGTGGCCATAGGGAGAGATTCCTTCTGCTTGAGGAAATTAAAAGGAAAAGTAAAAAAGTCTTTGTCTTGTAACCTGGGTACTAGCTCAGCCCTAGGAAAATAAAGCACCATGCATATTCCTGAAGCCCCCGATCCCATGCCATAGATCCTGGTGGCATTTTCAGAGCCACCCAGGCCAGAAAGGAGCACACTGCCCTGAAGGGAAAGAGTCAGTCCTGGCAGGATCCATTACCTGTTGATTCATTACCAATAGGCAGGAAATAGTTGCCACAGGCACTGGGTGAGACTTGGTACTGTGCTGGCTTCAAGTGTGACCTAGGACAGTCCCAGGGGCAGCGGTCATGGGAGTGCTTGTGTCACCATTCCTGTAACTCCAGGCAGTTCAGCATGGAAAGAGAGACTATGTTTGTTTGGAGGAATGTAAGGGAAGAGAACAAGAAGAGATGCCTCATGGAATTCTGGGGAATTCTCCTGGGTCTTACCCAAGGCCACCAAGGTGGTATGTTTATGAGGCTACAAGAGCCACAATATTACTGGGCTTGGGGTACTCCCTAATGCACGTATGTCTGCAGTGGCCAAAGACTTAGTTCACAACACTTAATTCCCTTTGAATATTTGGAAAGCCTTCTCAAGAAGAATGGGTACAAACAAGCCCAGACTACAAAGATTAGAATAAATATCTAACTCTTCAATGTTCAGACATCTACAGACATAGACAAGCATCAAGACCATCTGAGAAAACATGACCTCACCAAACTAAATAAGGCACCAGTGACCAATTCCAGAGTGACAGAGATATGTAAGCTTTCAGACAAAGAACTCAAAACAGCTGTTTTGAGGAAAGTTAATGAAATCCAAGACAATACAGAAAAATAATTCGAAATTCTACGAGACAAATTTAACAAAGAGATTGAAATAATTTAAATGAATCAAGCAAAAATTTTGCAGCTCAAAAATTTTGGAGGTAAAAAATTTAATTGACAAACTGAAGAATGCTTTAGAGTCTCTCAACAGCAGAATTGATCAAGCAGAAGAAAGAGTTTCTGAGCTTGGAAATAGGCAGTTTGAAAATATACAGTCAGAGAATACAAAAGAAAAAAAGAATAAAAAATAATTAAGTATGCCTACGTGATATAGAAAATAGTGTCAAAAGGGCAAATCTCAGTTATTGGCCTTGAGGGTAAAATGGATAGGGAGATTAGGGTAGAAACTTTTTTTCAAATGGATAGTAACAGAAAACTTTCCAAACCAATTCTAGCTAAAACAATTCAACAAGGGAAAGGAATAAAATGCATCCAAAATGCAAAGGAACAAGTCAAATTGTCTCTGTTTGCAGTTGATACATTCTTGCATTTGAAAAAACCTAAAGACTTCACACACACACACACACACACACACACACACACATACAGATTAGAACAGACAAAAAAAAACAGTGAAGTTTCAGGATAAAAAATTAACATTAGAAATCAGTAACATTTTTATATGTTAACAGTGAATAATCTGAAAAGAAGTCAAGAAAGTAATCTCATTTACAATAGCTTCAAAGGAAACAAAATACCTAGGAATAAAGGCTAAGAAATGAAAGATCTCTACAATGAAAGTATAAAATATTGGTGCAAGAAATAGAAATGGTCACAAAAATAGAAGGATATTCCATATCCATAGATTGGAAAAATTAATATTGTTAAAATGTTCATACTATGCAAAGCAGTCTACATATTCAATACAATCTTTATTAACATACCAAAATACTATCAAAATACCAGCAATATGATTCACATAAATAGAAATAACAATCCCAAAATTTATATGAAACCATAAAGGACCCAGAATAGCCAAAGCTGTCTTGAGCAAAAAGAATAAAACTGGAGGAATCAAATTACTTGACTTCACATTATACTGTAGAGCTATAGTAACCAAACCTGCATGGTACTGGCATAAAAACAGACACATAGACCAATGAAACAGAATAGAGAACTCAAAAATGTATCCATACATCTAATGTGCACTCATTGTGGACAAAGGTGTCAAGAATATACATTGGAGAAAGGACAGTTTCTTCAATAAATGGTGCTGGAAAAACTGGATATCCATATGCAGAAGAATGAACCTAGACCTCCATCTCTTGCCGCATACAAAAATCTAATCAAAATGAATTAAAGACTTAAAGTTAAGACCTCAAACTGTAAAAGTACTGAAGGGAAACATTGGAAAGACTCTTTCAAACATTGGTCTAGGCAAAGATTTCTTGAGCAATATCCCACAAGCACAAACAACCAAGGCAAAAATGGACAAATGGGATCATATCAAGTTAAATATCTTTTGCACAAAGAAGGAAACAATCAACAAAGTGAAGAGAAAACCCAGAGAATGGGAGAAAATATTTGGAAACTATCCATCTGACAAGAGATTAATAACCAGAATATATAAGGAGCTCAAACAACTCGAGGAAAAAAATCTAATAATCTGATTTTAAAATGGGCAAAGAATCTGAATAGATAGTTCTCAAAAGAAGACATAAAAATGGCACACATGTAGAAAGAAGGTGCTCGACATGATTGATCATCAGAGAAATGCAAATTTAAACTACAGTGAGTTACCATCTCACCCCAGTTAAAAAGGCTAGTATCCAACAGACAGACAATAACAAATGATGGTGGGGATGTGGAGAAAGGAGAGCTTTCATACACTCCTGTCAGGCATGTGAATTAGTAAAGCCACTGCGGAAAACAGTATGTGGGTTCCTCAAACATTTAAAAATAGAACAACTATATGGTCCAATAATCCCACTGCTAGATATACATCCCCAAAAAGGAAATCAGTATATTGAAGAGATATCTGCACTCCCATATTTATTGTAGCACTATTCATAATAACCACAATTTGGAACCAACCTAAGTGTGCACCAACAGACAAATGAATAAAAGAAAATATGGTACATACACACAAGGGAGTACTATTCAGGCATGAAAAAGAATGGGATCCTGTCATTTGCAACAATGTGTATGAAACTGGAGGTTATTAAGTGAAATAAACTAGGCACAGAAAGATAAATTTTGCATGTTTTCATTTATAACTGAAGGAGCTAAAAATAAAAACAACTGAACTCATGCAGATAGAGAGTAGTATGATGGTTACCACAGGCTGGGAAGGGTAGTGTGGTGGGGGAGAGAAATGAAGATGATCAGTGGGTAAAAAGCATATAGTTATATACAAAGAATAATATCTGGTATTTGTTGGCACAACAGGGTGACTACAGTCAGTAATAATTTGTTAACTATTAATCAGAATGATGGAGTACAATTGGAGTATTCATAACACAAGTAAATAATGAATACGTGAGGTGATGGATACCCCATTTACACTGATGTGATTATTAAATGTTGTATGACTCTATACAAATATCTCATGCACCCCATATATGTATATATGTAGATGTATGTATACATATATGGGGTGCATGAGATATTTGCATACAGGCATACAATCATACAACTATCTATACATAGTTTTTTTTGTTTGTTTGTTTTTTTAATGTTGTGGCAGATTTTTTATGGAGACCAGCAAAAGTTTCTCTGTATCAGCAATGTTGCTGTTTCGCTTTCTAATCACTTGTGTGTTCACTGGAGTAACACTTTCAATTTCCTTTAAAAACTTCCTCTTTGTATTCACAACATTGCCATTTGGTGCAAGAGGCCAAGCTTTCAGCCTGTCCTGCTTTTGGCATGCCTTCCTCATTCATGTTAATCATTTTTAACTTTTGATGTAAAGTGAGCAACATATGACTTATTTTTTCACTTGAACTCTTAGAGTCCATTGTAGGGCTATTAATTAGTTTATTTCAATATCATTTTGTCTCAGGAAATAGGAGGTCTGAAGAGAGAGAGAGAGATGGGAGGATTAGAAGTCAGAACACACACACTTACTGATTAAGTTTACCATCTTATATGAGAAAGGTCCATGGCACCCCAAAACAATTAGACCAGGTAACATCAAAGATCACTGTTCACCAGATCACCACAACAGGTAAACAAATACTAATAAACTTTTGAATATTGTGGAAATTATCAAAATGTGACACAAAGGTACACAGTGAGCACATGCTGTTGGAACAATGGCACTGACAGACTTGCTCCATGCAGGGTTGCAACTAACTTCCAATTTATAAAAAATGCAATATCTGCAGAGTGCAACCAAGTGAAGCACAATAAAATGAGATATTCCTGTGTTATAGGAAATGATTGTTCTGAATATATAGTACTTTGTCTTGAAAATCTTTTAGTTTAATTTACCATTCAGCATATTGGAGATATGCTGAATGGTAAATTATGGCCTTCCAGCATATTGGAGATAACAGGGTCCTTAAAACCACTGTGAGATATCACCTTCTGAATAGTTCCTTTTGATCCAAAAATAATTGGGCTTGGGAAATGATGGTAAAAGTAATCCCCTTAGTAACAATGCAGAAACTGTTTACCTTACTTCAGCTTAATAGATATTTAGCCATATGCCACATGAGTGAAGCCCAAGGACAAATGATATTTGTGGCCAGTAGAGAAGCAGAACTCAAAGTCTGTGATTTATGGAAGGCTATCTAGATAATTATTTTCTTTATTGTCTGTGAAGAATAAACTTCAAGATCATGGATAAAATACTTAACATTTAGAGATCATTTTTGATCTCATTACATTAATGGAAAAGAGGGCATAGAGTGTTTTGCTAGAAACAATTTTGATAAGACCTTGAAATACACGACCAACTCAATAATAAATATTAGCCATATTTGTATGATTTGTCTCCTACTTCATAAGAGAGATATCATGATAAATATTGAGTTGTTCATTATTCTGCTTATTTTGGGGAAATTCAGAGGAGGTCATTATGTTTAATTTGATGAATTTTAACGTACTTTCTGGAGCAAAGGAATTTCCTCCAGATAGCAAAATATTTCTTTTCTCTTTCATTCTGCCTAACCTAAAAAGGAGGAGGAGGAGGAGGAGGAGGAGGAGGAGGAGGAGGAGGAGGAGAAGGAGAAGAGGAGGAGAGGGGAAGGAGGGGAGGGAGGGAGGGAGGGAGGGAAGGAAGGAGGTAGGTAAGGAGGGAGAAAGGGAGGGGAGAAAAACAGGGAAGTAGAAAGAGATAAAAGGAGAGAGAGAAGAAGAACACACACATAGACATACACACAAACTTATCTCTCTACTTTTCTCAAACTGTTTTATCAATTTTATTCAGTATCACTCAATTGCTAGTTTTTTGTGTGCTCAAATTACATATTTATGCAGCACCATATCTTGCATTTATTTTTCTTTACGCACCTGACTCAAATTGGGCAACTAAAACAAATTTTATAAGTGCTTTTTAACAACTTCCAGGAAAAGTTAGGCTGTCTAGAGGGAATATGATAAACGGAGAAGGTGGAATAACTTCTAGCTAAGTCATATAAGAGTATGATTCTTATTACTGATGAATAACACATGAAAGGGAGCTAAGACATGGAGCTATAGAAAAATATGTGTTCACTTAAAATACAGATTTTCTGTTCCCACTTACAAGAGTGGGCAAGCAGAGTGATGAACTAACATTTATGAGCTGCATTCGAGGCTTATGGATGTGTCATAGTCACTTTATTCATTCAGCAAATATTTACTGAGTTCCTATCTTGTGTGGGTGTAGAGGTGAACAAGAGCGTTGGTCACATTCTCTTAGGAAGAGAATAAAAGTAAACAAATTAGGGCAGGATGAATGCTGAGGGGTTTGCTAGCTAAAGAGAGAGGACAGCACAGGGCTGGGCCAGTGTGTCACTAGATAGGGTGCTCAAGGGAACCTCCTCTGAGAGACAATTTGAGCTTAGACAAAAATCTCAGAAGAGATCCATCTATGTTAAACCATGAAGGAAGGAACATATTATTGTCAGAGACACTACAAGTACAAAATCTTTAGGCAGAATTGAACATGTACAGCTAGAAGGAGTGTGATTCATAGCAGTCTGTTTTCTAACAATGATAGGTATACAAACTGAGAAACAATGTCATAAATGAGAGGATCCTTATACTAATAGTAGTAATGGGTAATAATTAGTGTGGACTTCCTTTGTGCCTCCAGGTAAAACTTTTTGCATAGACTGCATCGAAAAACAACAGTAGTATAATATTAAAGATTTTGAGAGCAGACAGCCCCTAAATTTGAACGCTGTCTCTTGCCAATTATTAGCTTGGCAAATACTAGTCGATTTCTTAATCTCTATCTTTTGTTCCCCTTGTTTAGACTGAGTATAATAATAGTGCCAAGCTTCTATGATTTTTCTGAGAAATAAACAATAGCAGTTAACATTTACTGAGTACTAACTATAAGCCAGTGCTCTAACAAGAATACCCTTAACCCTGACAGGTTAGTAAAGCTCATTAGGACATGGTCAGAGGACATGCTCTTTGTAATAAGTACACTATAAAGCATTTCCTGAATTCTTTCTATGTGTTCATTAGTAAAGTAGCATAAGGAGAAACACTGAGGCATTATAAGACCAGATTTATTTCCATTAAAATCAATGATGTTAAATATTGCATTATGATTACCACCTTTTTTGTAATAATCCCAAAATAGTGTGAGCATTTTGAGTGTCAGAAATGTGTTTTTAAACATTTTCAGTAATCCATATCATAGTATCTAAAACATAGTAGGCTCAGGGTAAATGTTAAATGAATAAGTAAACTTTAGAGTTTCTGTGGATAGAGAATTTAATTTTAACTGACTTCCTTTTCCTTCTCTTGACTCTGCCAATATAAGAGCCTTTCCTTTGCAGTTTCATTTTTATTTTTTCTGCTCTACTTCACCTTCGATTATTTTTTCCAAGTGCAAGTTCCACTTAATACTTCTACAGCTGGGAATATCTACTTTTCTCTTAAAGCTTTTGGTTTTACTCCTTCCCTTGAGTGCTTTCTATCATTTTGAATATATCCTGCCACCAAAACATCTTGAAAGGGAAGCTAGGAATCTTTTGTTTCAACCATTGCTTTAATTTTGATTTTTGGTTCTAAAAATATATGTTTCTCCACAGATAGATAGATAGATAGAGATATAAACCTACATATGTATATATTTCATACCTTTTGAGAAATTAATTTTAGCTAATTTTAATAGTAACAAAGATCAGAAAAGCAATATTATATAAACCTCTTTTTTTGTTCATAAGCCTCTTAATTCTATTGGAATACTTCTATGTGCATTTGTGTGTGTGTGTGTGTGTGTGTGTGTGTGTGTGTGTGTGTGTGAATTTAAGTGTATCCCAACCTTGCATTTATATATCAATAACCAACCTTCACATCTTACACATTGAACTTAAAATTTGGCCTCATAGGTCAAACATGGATCTTGCACATCTCCAAACATAGCCATTGGTGTCTTAAATTAATGTCCCCATCTACATTTCTTTTCTTTTAACAGACCAGAGAAAGAGCCTCAGTTCCTCCCTTGATGTGAAATCAATTTCCTTTTTTGTATTGAGGCTTGTTTCTCTTGTACTAAGATTACATCTAGTCTTCTTCCTCTAGCTGTCTGTGTTCTTAATGCATTACATGGTTCTGCTTGAAGGTTTGTTCTCCCTATAGCTGGGTGATTTTAATTAGTCTTTTGAAGTTTCTTTTGAAATTCTTCTCTTTCCCTTTTGATTATGTACTATCTACATTTCCCTTTATCTCAGTCTCTATGTTAAATTCTTTTCTATGTTATTATTTCTTCTGGAAATTTAACTCCAGTTATCGGGATGTTGTTCTATTTATTTTCTGTGTGCGTGTGTGTGTGTGTGTGTGTGTTGCTACCCATACACATACACACAAATACATTTTTCTCTGAAATTATTTTCCTACTTCCTCTTGCACACTCAGAGGAACAGAAATAAGTCCAGATTATTGCGCTGTGACTCAATGTCTAGATGAGTAAATAAATGTTCTCTAAACAGTGAGATAGATTCTATGACAATTAAGTCTAAAAAAGAAGTATTTTAGAAAACCTTTTCTGGTTAAGATTTTAGGGAAGGTGCATTGAAATTTGTTTTAAACAGGCATTTGCCAAAAAAAAAAAATGAAACATTTTGGAAATGGTCCCTTCAAAAGCAACTGCATCTTCTGAAATGAAGCATTTCAGCTTCTCAGAGATGTATTCCAACATGATTGCCACGCTCATCATTTAAAATTATACAATAGAATTCTGAACCACAAATAATGAAGAATAGCTTCCATCTGTATTAGACAAATCCACAGTAGGTACCACCTCTAGTACTGACATAACAAGTTTTGTTTCCCACTTGCTTCTCTAAGTTGCACTATATAGATATACATATCCATATCAGAGCATTCTCCCTATTTCACATGATTAATTTCTGCATACGATGAGATTACATATCACTCCCTTTATTGTCTTATTATCACATTTTGTACTCAAATTATGAGCTGCACAATCTCACTTGGAACTGAATCATGACTTGTGATTTGTCAACAAGCTTTTATGATGGATTAATAAGAAATTAGATTACAATAATTTAGAATCAATATAATGACACTACATTTCTCTACAGCAAAAGTTGGGGATGAAGACTTAAAACTCTGGTTAAAATGGAGTTAGACTTATTTATTCTAATTATTGCGATTTTAAAGTGTTACTCTTATATATTGTATGTGTGAAATAGTTTTATATGCTGTCATTCACAGAAATTGTAGCTGAGTTCTAGCAAATGGCTGTTTATAAAATTATTTTTTTCTCAGTATGTCAATAATGGAATACTTTATAATTATCTGAACTTGCAGATTTTGCTTGAAAATGCAGTTCAGGACCATGCGACAAATTAGTTTTCAGCTTCAGTATTTTAAGTTCCTACTGTGTTCACCCCTGAAATTAACCTATATAAATATTACTTTATAAATGCTTATTTTCCATTTATGGCAGTTTTTAAGAACTCATCATTTATTGGCACACCAAGATGTGGAAGACCTCCTGCAGACATGTTCGTTGATAAGAACACCTGCTAGTGGATTTTATTAGCCACCCACTTCAAAACTTATTACTAATTAAAAATTGAATATTACCTCATCAGCTTTTAGGTTCTAATCATTTTAACCTCTGACACCAATTTATTAGAGAAAGAAACTGAGTTCTGCGTGTTTATGGTCTTTTGGATAGCATTACCCTAAGAATGTTAATATCAGGTTGTATACTGCCAGTCCTCTTATAAAGGAGTATGCATAATGTTTTTAAAGACTCTGATATGGCTTAGAATAATACAGTGAACGAGCATCAATTATATGTATTCTAAAGCCATGTTGCCTGCTTTAAACAACATAATATATGAAAAATATCTAAATAACTAGGCAGAAAAATTATGATGAGGTTTTCAACAATGAAGACACTATTCCCTAATTATTCATACATAAAAAGTTAGGACAATGAATGCCTAAAGGATTTATTATTATTTTACAGGCCATCAAATTACTTGACAAAAAATATGTAGGCAGTTAAGCTACCAAAGTCAAAATATTAAAAGCTATTGTCCATAGAAAACCAATATGATGTTAAGAGAAAATATATTTGAAAGTATAATCTGAATCATTAAAAATATAATGATATTTGAAGGAGACTTCAAAGGATATGTTGAATATATAATACTAGTTACAGTTATTATACAAAAGTACAATATCCAACATTTTTCTTCTATCCAGGAGAAAGATATTTGTTGTGTTACTCAGCTGCAGTGGACTTACTTCAAAGATGCACTGCAAATAACACAGGAACCCTGTTCTTAACCCAATTGAAGATATGATGTGCACACTCACAAATTGAACAATAAGTTATATGAGATTGGATATAATTTTATAGCTTCAATAGTAAATAAGTGATACTAACAAGGGTTATGAGTTTATTCAGCAAATATCTTTTGAGCACCTCCTCCCTCCTCTGTCCCAGGTAATATTCTAGGTGTTAGGAACACATTAGTGAATGAAACATAAACATTTTTGTCTTCATGGACCTTACAAAGGAGAAGACAAAAAATAAGCAATGTAAATATTAAAAAGGTTAAATATAAGGTATATTAGAGCAGGTCTTACTGATCTTGTGGTAGAAAGAGATAACTGGGCTTTACAGAATTATCAGTATGATTAAAAAAAGGTTTGAATCATTCCAATAAGAAGGATTAAGAATGTCTAAGAGGCAAAATGGAAAGTGTCTCTAACGTGGATGTTAAGAATCATACCTGCAGAGAGCAGTAAATAGATGACTGTGAGACATTTATTATGTGAGAGATAATAAATGTGAGAGACATTTATTAGAAAGGAGCAAGTGATGAGATTGGATATAGATGTTAAAGCACAAACAGCCAAGTGTAGACATTATATCTTCAGTGATTGGGGAGTGAAAACATTTCATGCAAGGAGTGTGGTAGGAAAACAAATATGGAAATGATGGTACAGGAAAACAACAACTGTGTATTGGAAAAATAGCACTAATCTTATCACAACTCCAGGTAGGATCTTGACTCTTCCAGTTTTCACCTCCTGAGAGTAGTCTATGCATCAGAATTACAATTTGCTTATTGAAAGTAAAATATTTTGCAATGCCTTAACAAATAATAGAATATTTTATTAGTTTCCCATGCTTCTAAATAAATAATTATATGCTTAATGGTTTAAAACAATATCCTTTTATCATTGCACAGTCTCTGTGGGTCAATAATCCAAGCAACACTTAGCTGGCCCTCTGTCAGGATTTCCACTGGGCTAAAATTTCATCAGAGGCTTGACTGGGGAAAAGTCTTTTTCAAGCTCCCTCAGGTTGTTGGCAGAATTCACATCATTGTGGTTATAGGACTGAGATCACTCTCTTGCTGGCTATTGGCCTGTGGATGGAATCTCTGTTTTTACAGGCTGCCTGACTTCCCCTGTTAAGTGGTGTACCCCATAGCCTTCTGAAACTGTGTCAGCTTGTTTCTTTAAACCAATAAGGGAGAAAAGCCTCTCACCTCTGTGGACAAAGACAGAGTCTTATATAACATAGCATATTTAAAGATGTGGTTATAACCTTTCAAATTTCTCTTGATTGGATCAAATCACCAGTTAAACCTGGATGCAAGAGGAAGAGCCAGAACAACGGTGGAATTTTAGGAGCCAGAAAATATTGGGATCACCTTAGGGATTGTCCACCATGAATGGGAAACTGAATTTGTTGGTCACTCTTAGCAAAGATGCCTTCCATCCTTATTTGTGACTCCTTTTAATGATTTTATTTTTGCTTATTACTTTTCTGATTTTTAAAAAATTTGAAGGCAGCATTCTTTTTAAATTACCTTATATCATTTTTAGAACAAAGGAACGGAGAGAGGAAAACATTTTAGATGGAAATTTTGTCAATTAAGGAAAAATTAGAATGGCAGAATACAAAATTGACACAAGAGAACAGAACACTTTTTGATATGTCAGAGAGAAGTTTTAAAAAATCCAGAATATGGACAATCCAATGGAAATAGGAAGAAAATGCTGTATTTGTGAGATATTATTATACAAGAATCAAAATAAAATATGAGGTGCCAATTCATTTTGACTGGCCAGATTTAGAGTTCAAAACATAAGGAAAGTTATAAGATGAGTTCTTGAGCCTAGGAGAGTGGAAGAATGGAATATGTGTTATAGAAACTTGAAAAGAGAGAAAAAAAAAAGTATGGAGGAAAAGACCAGTGTTAATCATCAAATGACACCACATTGGAAAACAGAGAAATGTACAAAGTTCCTGAAAATATCCATGTCTTAAAAACAAGGCAACTGATGTCCCAAGGAATTCAGCAACATGATGAAAGGTCACACAATCAGTTAAAGGCACACCCAGGATCCCAACCCAAACTTTTGAATTATTTCTAGCATCAGATAACTTTTTCTTGTACAACAGTTACTTTTCAATATTGAATTTTGGGTGATAGAAGAATATTTGATAGACATATATAATAAATATATACAAATAAGATAGATGACGTTTGGGAAGGTAGCTGCACTAGAGGAGAAGATTTAGGTGTCATTTGGGTAGAAATAAAGCATTTATGAGACTAGAACTCTAAAAGAAGAAAAAGGAGAGAAAGACAGCAGCTAGGAGATAAACTTAGGCAGCATTAATATTTTGGAGGCAGAAGAAACAGCTACTACAGACACAATTTAAAAGGATTGAAGACTATTGAATATTATAATTTTGCTGAGTATCTAGGATGAAGTTCTTAGGTACAATATTTTATGCAATGTTACCCAAGAAATGGTGAAAAGCTAACCTGAAAACAAAAAATTACATAATTTAGATTTTAAAATTCCATTTGTAAGTGTAGTAAGAGACTAGCATTTGCAATTAAGAAAGGTGTTAAGAAATAAAGCATTACTATTTGGAGAAGACAGATAATTCCTTTTAAGACTAAACTATTTAGTGACAGTATGTGAGATGAAGATAATTTGGTTGTTTATTAATAAGATGCAAGTTACATCCCTAATGAACCATTTTAATCAGTGATCTATCAGTTAATCAGTGTTAATCAACGTTTCATTACTAAATAAGGACTTCATGATGAGGTGGACAAACTCATAGTGTTGCATGACTAATAAGCAGACATCAATTTTTTTTCAAAAGGATTTTTATTATTAAGGTCTACAATATTCAAAGTTTGGGGAAAGACTATCTTTAGGTGAGCAGAATCCAGTGGCTTCATGAGAGAAGTCCAGCACTTGTGATTGGATGATTTTGAGATATAGAGTCCTTGATTGTACAGCTCTTCCAAGAAAAAGGACCTGGAGAAAATGTTGGTATTGTTTATTCCAAGTGAAAACACAGAATAGTCTCAGATAAGTTATTATTTCATATTTGTTCATTTTTCATTCTTACAAGTAAAATAATATTGCTTATGTCACACCTTTAAAAAATGCAATTCTAGAATGTTGAGATAAAATGAAACGTCTTGTGATGTAGTTGTTCAACTATTCTCTTTGCTCATCAGAGGATGTCTCGAACATTATACTTGGTTTGGAGTGCAGTGTTTTAAATGTTGTGGACCTTGTATCTCATCCAGACTTCTGGTGACCAACTCATGCATAACTACCCGTTTTGATGAATCGTCACCATTGTAGGCATTTTTAGCTCTGGGACCTGTGTCCTCTGAGCTGGAAAACCAAATATCAATTCTTGTCACATCAAGAAAGGATTGGGAGACAGATTGTGCTGTAATTTCAAGACCTCATGCCTATATCTCATCTCCGGACTGCTTGCCTGGCTTTTTGCTTAATTACTGGTATTTCTTTTTTTTTGTTCAAGGAGCTCAATACAATGCCAGGTGATGTCCTTCCTAAACTACTAAATTTATTTTATGTTAAATGATTTGTAACATTATGTCTTATATTGAAACAAATTGATATACTAAAGGCTAAACATTTTTAAAATTGCACAAATTTTAAAGATAAAAGCTATTTGAAAAACATAATATGTTTGAAGTAGACCATTTCACGCCCAAAGATCATGAATATTTGAACATTGCCCTTAGCTAACAGAGAGATTTCTAGATCTGGAATGGATTTTTGGTGGATTTGAGTGAAACAGAAGGTTCTGCCTTAATTTAGGACAGGAAAATTTGAACAACAAAACACAATAACAGAAAAGAATTGGACATCTATGTTTTTTTTCTACCTTTCTGGATAAGAATCAATTATTTATTATGAAGCCATTTTCCTCTTTCTTACATAAAATATTCAATTGCATATAGAAACAAAAAATACTAGTTCTTAAATAAAAATAATTACAATTAAAATAAAACAGTAGAGCTTTCTAAAATGTAGTCATAAAATATTAATAGATATCATGTCAACACTTTTCAAACATAATAAATGCAACTGTGAAACATGTAGAACAAAATTAGTAACAGAAGAAACTTTCTCACAAGTGTTATTGATGGCATGATCAGAAATCCAATTAAATGTAATCTGTTTCCTACAATAAAAGTGTCCTGGCACAGAAGTATAATTTTTTTTTTTTTAGCAAATCTTATACATGACACAAATCAAAAAGACACTTACTTAGGAGATTCCTCAAAGAGCTGAATAAATAAATACATCTCATTGTTTGTACTGGCACACTTACTGGGCAAGCTTTAGAACTTGGAAGAATATTAAAATAATTTCTATCAGGAAATTCGAATTAACAAAGCACACAGACTCGTTTAAGCACAGTCATAGCTCATTAAGAAAATTCTGCCTGCAGCTCCTCTTTCCAAGTGTATTTACATATGCAAGACTAAAATAATTATATTTTAAGACATTTCCCATGTTTAAATAACATTACTTTTTTTGAAACTTTAACCTTCATTGATCCTTAGCCAAAGAACCCACAAAGTACTACAGATTTACTAATCTGTAGCTAATATAAACCTGAGTCTTGAAACATTTTTTCTGAAGTTTTATATTGGTTTCTTTAATCATCAGACAATTTTGTCTATAATCGTTTTGCCCGTCATTTTTGTCAAAACTTTAAAACTTTGACTTAAAATAATGTTATGTAGAAACAAGAATAATTCTCTCTCTTATTAAAACATGTTGCCTTTTTTTCTTTAAAAGAACTTAAAAATGATGGAGAGTAACAAATGTTGTAGTCTCTAATTTATGCTTTTTGAGTGATATGAGGTAACAAATTTCTCAAATTTATGAAATCAATGTGATAAGCAAAAGCATGTAAATATTCTAAATGATTCCTTACTCTATGTTAGAGTAAAATAGCACAGCATCGATCTTTATTGCGTTCTATCTGGCAACTCACAGAAAAATTTACCCTGATACATACATATATGCATTTTTGCAGTCTCCCTATTTTTGGCATTCTCTCTATTGGAGATAAAGGTGAAAAGGAAAAACTCTTTAAATTCTTGATGAGAAAGCTATTTGTACTATGATCAAACAGTGCAATGCAACATAAACACATTTAAAAGATAAGTGAGAAACTGAGATTATTAATATCATATAAAGCTTTAATATAATAATATAGGAATCTTTTCAATAAGTAACTTTTAAATGATCACATAATAGAAACTTGATCAAAGTATAAGAAAGCCATTCCAAAAACAAATACATATGCCTAGGAAACAAATATAATATTCAGTCTTCTCATAACCTGAACATATAAATGACATTATAGTTTTCAAAGCTAGATGGGCAAATTAAAAACAAAGTATCTGTCTGGTTAGTATGTGAGATAATGAGCATTCTCAAGCAATGCTGATGAGAGTGCAAATGCATTTAAATAAAAATATACTGTCTGTTTCAACTGTGGGCATTGCAAAGGCTAGATGGATACGGTGATGGAGTAATTTATGAATTCTAATTTTGTGTCCAGAGATGGCAAAGGTAAGTGGATAAGGTTTAACTGAAACTAGGAGTTACAACTATCCCTCTTCTCTTCTCCACATCTTTTTTGTCCCTACTTTCCAAAAAAAAAAAAAAAAAATACACCTTAGCAGCTGTCACTGTGAAAAGCAAACATAGTGCATGTCAATGTATCCCATTTGTTGAAAACATCAATTTCTGTGATAAGTTAAAATGAACACTTATGGCTAATAGAAAGCAGCTAACGTGGTTTGTGCAAAATTCTTTTAGTTAAATTAGTTGGAACCATACAATACCTAAAAGGATCAGTTTCTTTTGTCATTGATTAATTAAATATTTATCATGCAAAACTTACACTCAGCATGCCTTGATATGTTTTAGAATAAAATCCCTACTGAGAGATAGGTCTGTAAGCCATGTCATACAAGAAATATAAAGAAGAAACTTTATACAATTCATCTGGTAACTGTCTTCACAATACATTTATTTTACATTTTGCCCAAAAGAACAATAAGTAGAAGTAACATACAAGAAAAATTTCTGGAAAAAAATATAAGTACCTTGTAAAAAGGAATTCACTATTTTCTCAGCCAGGCCAGAATATGTGTTTGGGGGTGGGAGGGTGTGGTGGGTGGGATGGGAAGTCATTTGCAGAGACTCTACTAGTGCTGAGGATTCAGATAAGAAAACAAGCAATTTATGCATCCAAGGAGCTTATAGTTAGGCTTTCTTTTCAGTTATCATGTTGAAACATGAATTGTTAGTCTAGTGGCTCTGAACATAGAAGTTGTGAGCAGAAAATTTAAAAAAGGCTACATGTTAAATTCTACCCGTTTAACAGATTAGGCAAGCTACCGATTCTATTGCCTGACAACAAATGAGAAGAATTTTTATGCTAAAGAGATTCAGTATCTAAATTTTTGTAAAGGATCTAACAGGAATTCTTTATATAAAATGTGCTAACAGTCAACAAAGAATAAGATAATATTAACGTTTCTCTAGTAGGAAGGCAGATACTTTGAAAATCATCATCACATCTCTGTGGAATTTAGGTAAGTTACGGTACAGAGTCTTTGAGTACAATAAGTTCACCTATTTGAAACATAAATGTGCACAAATGTGTAAATGTTTGAAAACCTCCCAGTCAATAGCAAGAAACACTGTCCAGAAAAATTGAAAAAAAAAAAAGTGTTAATAAAAACCAACTCCAAGAAACAACTTCAATTAAAAATATTGTAGGTGATTCATGAGAGTCCCAAATTAGGAGTGTTTTCAATTATTTTGTATAAGTTTCTAAAATTAGTCACATAGTACCATGTTCTTCCTTTTTATCTTCTTTTTTTTTTTTCTTTTTTTCTGTTTTAAACAGAATCACTCTTTAAGGGTTAGAGAAAATGCCCTATCTTCTGGGTAGTTAAATTACATGTCAAACATTTCAGAGCTTAGAAAGCAGCTAATGAGAGTGTAATAGTAATATGTCAAACATGCACATACCATTTTCTTCCTCTTCCTGCCTCTGAAACCCTCTGGTAACAGCTATAATTATCTGTTTAGGCTTCGGTCCATTGTTCCCTTTCCTCACTCATATTTAGTAATTACTTTCTCCTCAAGGCTGCACTCTTCTAGAGGAAAGTAAATTTCCAAAGCAGTGTTCAGTTTTGAATTAAATTCTGCTTATATGATAGCAAAGACACATTAGGGGAGTGAATTCGACAGCTTGTAGCTTTTCTCATTTATTTCCAGCTCCACAAAGTGCCTTACAAAATATTCATGTATATTTTTCTCTGTTGAAAAAGATTTTTTCTTATAAAACTTTCTGACTGACTGCCTGTGGATAACAGCAGAGAAGACTTTAAATTGTGTGATATGTGTTATTCTCTTTGCTACTCAAACAGGGAATGAGAAGAGAAAAGGAAAAAGATTTGCTGAGCAAGTGCTGAGTCATTGAAAACAATGTCTCTAATGTAGTGACAAGACATTAAGGTTGGAAGGTCACATGTCGATTGGAAATTTTATTATCAGTGGCACTTGAAAGAAGAATGCAATATGAAGTAATATGTTTATAAAAACACATTCTTCCCAATTCTAGTTAATGTTCAAAGTGAATTTACATGACAAATTGTTAGTGCCATGCAAAATTCAATAGGAAGAGTACAGAATTATCAGCAGGAAATGCTCCATGAATAAGTATAATCATCCCAAGAGCCAAAGTGTGTGATTCAGAATGTAGCAGTGACCATAATTGCTTTGCTATTGTTTTTAAATGCAAGGTCATTCTAACATATGAGATAGTTATGATATTAATAACACTTTTGATGTGATGTTTGTCATGCTCAAGTATGTATGGCTTGTTCTAATGTCAACCATTAGCCTATTAAAAATAATTAGGAGCACTGTCTTCACAACCACCATGACACATGTATACTTATGTAACAAACTTGCACATTCTTCCACAACCATTGTGGAAGACAGTGTGGCAATTCCTCAAGGACCTAGAACTAAAAACACCATTTGGTCCAGCAATCCCATTACTGGGTATATGCCTGAAGAATCATAAATCATTCTACTGTAAGAACACATGCACATGTATGTTTATTGCGGCACTATTCACAAGAGCAAAGACTTGGAACCAACCCAAACGCCCATCAATGTTAGACTGGATTAAGAAAATGTGGCACGTATACACCATGGAATACTATGCAGCCATAAAAAAGAATGAGTTTATGTCTTTTTCAGGGACATAGATGAAGCTGGAAACCATCATTCTCAGCAAACTAACACAGGAACAGAAAAACAACACCGTGTATTCTTACTCATAAGTGGGAGTTGAACAATGAGAACATATGGGCGCAGAAAGGGGGAACATCACACATTGGGGCCTGTTGGGGCTTTGGGGGCAAGAAGAGGGATGGCATTAGGAGAAATACCTAATGTAGGGTTGATGGGTGCAGCAAACCACCATGGCACATGTATACTTATGTAACAAACCTGCACATCCTACACATGTATTCCAGAGCTTACAGAATGATAAAATAATAATTCAGAGCTACTGCTGACACTTGGAGTCTCTGAACACATAAACAAAGAATGGGATGCTATATGATCCATTTATGAGGCTGGCAAGTATTATTTGTGGTGTTGTAGAGTGTGTACTATAAAGTTAAGTATTTTTTGTGTTTCTCAGGGCAGCATTGGAATAATTGTATTTTTCATGCTAAAACAGACAGAGCTATGACTGCAAACCAAAAGAAGGCAACTGGTAAAGAGTGATGATGAAGCATGGTCCAATATTGACTCGTTTTTAATTTTTTTATTTCAACTGGTATTTGGAGAACAGGTGATGTTTGGTTACATGAACAAGTTCTTTGGTGGTAATTTCTGAGATTTTGTTTCACCTATCACCTGAGCAGTGTACACTGTACCCAATATGTAGTTTTTTATCCCTCAATCCCCTTCCACCCTTTCCACCTGAGTCTCCAAAGCCCATTGTATCATTCTTATGCCTTTGCATCCTCACAGCTTAGCTCTCACTGATGAGTGAGAGTGTATGATATTCGGTTTTCCATTCCTGAGTTACTTCACTTAGAAAAATGTTCTCTAATTCCACCCAGGTTGCTGTAAATGCCATTATTTCATTCCTTTTTTTGGCTGAGTAGTATTTCATGGTATACATATACCACAAATTCTGTATCCACTTATTAATTGTTGGGCACTTGGGACGACTCTGTAGTTTTGCAATTGCAAATTGTGCTGCTATAAACATGTGTGCACAAATATCATTTTGTAGCATGACTTCTTTTCCTCTGGGTAGGTACCAGTAGTGGGATTGTTGGATCAAGTGGTAGTTCTATTTTTAGTTCTTTAAGGAATATCCACAATGTTTTCCAGAGTGGTTGTACTAGTTTACATTTCTACCAGTAGCGTAAAAGTGTTCCCTTTTTAGCACATCCATGCCAACATCTATTATTATTATTATTATTTGTTATGGCCATTCTCACAGGAGTAAGGTGGTATCGCACTGTGGTTTTGATTTGATTTCCCTGACCATTAGTGACAGTGAGCATTTTTTCATATCTTTGTTGGCCATGTGTATATCTCATTTTGAGAATTGTCTATTCCTGTCCTTATCCCACTTTTTGATGGGATTGTTTGTTTTATTCTTGCTGATTTGTGTTTTTTGTACATTCTGGATATTAGTCCTTTGTTGGACATATAGACTGTAAGATTTTCTCTGATTCTGTGGGCTGCCTTTTTACTCTGCTGATTGTTTTTACTGCTTTACAGACACTTTTTAGTTTAATTAAGTCCCATTTATTTATCTTTGTTTTTGTTGCATTTGCTTTTGAGTTCTTGATCATAAAGTTCTGGCCTAAGCCAGTATCTAAAAGGGTATTTCTGATGTTATGTTCTAAAATTTTATGGCTTCAGATCTTATATTTAAATTCCAAGAATCTAGTTTTATTGTTCTACATATTGCTTGCCAATTATCCCAACACCATGTGTTGAGTAGGATGTCCTTTCCCCACTGTATGTTTTTCCTTGCTTTGTCAAAGATCAGTTGACTGTAAGTTTTTGGGTTTATTTCTGGTTTCTCTATTCTGTTCCATTAGACTGTGTGCCTGTTTTTATATCACTACCATGCTATTTTGGTAACTACAGCCTTATAGTATTGTTTGAAGTCAAATAATGTGAGTCCTCCGTAAGTGTTCTTTTTCCTGAGTCTTGATTTGGCTATGTGGGCTCTTTTTTGGTTCCATATGAATTGACTGTTCATCCTCAAACTGACTATTTTAGATTTTTCTCCCTCAGAACCCAGGATAATGTATAATGGCTTTCACTGATTTCAGGTATTCATTCTTCTTTTAACACATATTTTTGACTGCCTGTAATGGGAAGGGCACTGAATGAAGATTTCGGGCAAAACTAGATAAATATAGCCCAATAGGTAAACAAGAAGAATGAACTAAACAAAGGAGAAGCAGAGAGTGCTAAAAGCACATAACAAGATGCCTAACATAATCATGGGCCAAAAAGGACATCCCTATCCAAATGATATTTAACTTGAGACAGGAACAATAAGAAGAGTTAGCAAAGGGAAGTGGGGAGTGGCGGTTAGGTAGATTATGCCATGAACAAATCTGTTGTCTCCTTAGATACTTTCTGACAAATACTGTCTCTCTGATCCTTTGTTAAACTAAACCATCTGTTAGGCTACTGGACATTATCTCAAAATTAGGCTGTTTGACTCTAAGAGGTATCAGGACTCAAAGCTCTGTCCTCTAAAGGCGAATCAGAGGCTCTGGACACTTCCTTCCTCATCTGAAGACACTAAAACATCTCCCAAAAGTGTAACTTAAGGAAGGAATAGAGAGCATGGTGGTGATCGCTGGGTCAATTAGAAAGCAAGAAACATGGCAAGCAAGTTGTTGGAGAGAGCCTTGTATGTTGGGATTGTTGTGATTAATTTTAAACCTCTAGGCTAGTCGATCAACCTCTGTATTAGAGAAAATATTAATGTATGTTAATTAACTGACCATTGGTTTTATGAAGAAACGTCGCTTTTACAAAAACTGTAAAAGGATGTAACTCAGTGTGCTTTGGGGAAGGCGATAGTCTATAGCATTCAGAACAAGATCAAATGCTCTGTTGTGCTGCAGCTTCAACTGGGACCTGTGTTGTGTGAGTCTATGTTGGGAGAAGGAGGATAAAGGCGGGTTTGATTTCAATAGAAGTTTTTAAACAAGTCAATCTTTATTCTGTCTGTCTGATGACTCTATTTTTCTGTGTGTTCTAATCAAAGACATAATTCACTTTGACTCAAACAAAATGCTCCACCAGGTAAATCATGAGTGACAGCCTGACTTGAGCTCAATCCTGGTTCAATATTGCCCTGCTAACATGTCAGTTATTCAAAAAGGCCTGTTGATCGATTTGTTTCATGTACACATTTTGATCACAGTGATTTGAAGCATCAGAATTTCAAGTACAATTATATTCCGTCTAAATCACCACCTCTGGCATTCTCAGTCCCCCATCCTTTCTCTCCTTGCCACACAGATGAATATGCATGTTTCTGACCATGAAAGAGGATACTACTTATAAAATTCTCCCTGGCATGACATTAGTTTCAACAGGAAATAGCTTTTCTACTGGAATAAATGTGGAAAATGTGTGTGTTTTTTTTAATATAGATAGGAGTCTGCTACATATACAGTGCTGACAACCACTTTTGTTCTCCTATAAGTTGCATTAGGTAATTTTAATATAACACATAGTCTTACTTTGTTGAGATTACATTTAATTTATAGCCATCCTGGTAGGGCCAATAAAGAGGAATGATAACGTTGTTGTATTTCAGTTTTCCTTTAAACAGAAAAAAAATGGAAAATTTTAGCCATGGCCAAATAAATTACACAAAATGATAGTAATGGCTTGGCTTGAATGACTTTCTGTCAGGAAATTCCAGTGGGTAATAGATAAAATTCTCTCCACTGATGTACTTTCAAGCACGGTTTTTTGAAGTGGATTGAAGTATGAGAGTCTGGAAATATGCAGCTATTGTTTAGAATATGTAGTAATATAAGATGATTCTTTATCTGCTTCATTATGAATCATTATCACTAATAGTATTGTTGAAAATTGTGCCATAACCATTCCATTCCAACTATTTAACAGTGTTTTTTTATTAGGTTGTTTTTGACAATACACAGAGAATTTTCGACTTATAAAAGTTATTAACAGAATATGTTGATGAAAATATATGAAGAGAAATTTATGTCTGACTTTAAAAAATCAACACTTGGCAGCTAGCAAAAATTTTAAGTTGAGCTCACAGAAATCAAACTGAAAGCATTCAATTGTTTATTTGAAGGTGTAATTGTATTAACATATTCTATCATAATTTTTAACATTCAGGAAATAATCTTCTGTGTGTTGTCCAAACAATCCAAATAATAAACACTGCCATACAATTAAACATAATATGGTTTCTATGTGCTAGTGTTACTTTGCTTTGTTCTTGCATGTGGGGCAGAATATATATGCCTAGAATAAAAGTGACTGTTTCATTTTAATGATTTAGTTAAACACAATCTTTTTATCATTTCATCAAGCCTATGGATTTTATATTTCCTTTACATAGAGCAACAATGCAAATATTGGGTTTGCAGATAAGAATTCAATTAGCATTTCAAAGAGGTCAAATTAATTCCCTCTCTGATAGTTGCTATTATTTCAGGCTACAAAGTAAAACCCAATTCTGTAATAAAACAATTTTCAAAATCTTACCTATAAATTTGTTCAGAGAGAAATAGCATTGGCTCTTTTTAACTGAATAGTTGGCATTTTTAACTAAAATCTTGAATTTGTTTTTATATTTCTACTTTCTTTAAAAGGTTGTTATGAGGGACTTTTAAGTTAACATGTGTGAAGTACTTAGAACCATGCCTGGTATACAGCAAATGCCGCATAAGCATAATAATAAATAACAAAATACCAAAATTAAAATGAGGTATTCTTTTCTGAGTAGTATTTCTTGCATGATTCAAAAATTATCACAAAAAAATTAGTGGCATCTCTGGGGGGGGGGCATAGGCATGTTCTGCTATGGGTGCCATCAATAAAAACAGTAAAACACTGACTATACATTGGTCTGCTTTTTAACTCTCACTGCTTTTTAACCATCACTTTTTAACAATGTCAGTGGTAAAACACTAGAGTCAACCTCTTTGACAGCCCTGTCCCCTCCAGTACGCCATTGCAAAAAGTAGTAATAAAGAGACCAATGTCTGTTTAAATCTTAAATAAGGAAACTCTAGTTTTATGTTTCCTAATTAAACATCTAATGTACTTACAAATAAATATTTGGTGATATTTATGTGATAAATATCCCCCAAAAACTTCCTAGACATATTTAAAGCCTTTATGACTAGTATCAGAGTATTATTTACCAATAAATTAGAATTAAAATCTCAAGATTAGTTGGAAGCCCACTGACTGTTCTTTTGTAAAATAATACTTATCACTATTTAATGTCTGTCTTTCCCATTAGACTGTAAGATTCATGAAGTCAGGGCAATGCCTACCTAGTTCAATGATAAATTCCTAGTTCCTGGCACACAGGGTATATTGAGTAAATTTTTCTTGAATGTCATGGTTCATTACTAATTAAGGTTAACCAAAATGTTTTGTAAATATAGACCTGCAATAAGAATTAACTTTAATTTTATTAATAAAACAATGAAATATCTTATGAGTTTTATTTTTAGTTCATATGCTATTGCCTTGTAGAAGGCAAAATAGAAATTAACAATAATCTTACTAATATTATGTAACACTAGTTGAGAATTTATTTCTAAACAATGTTCTATTTTTAAATAATGTACATGTTTAAATTCACTTATTCTTCATACCTATTATTCCCAACTTACTGAAAATAATTCTCATGATGAGTAATCATTGTCACTGATGACACTTTATAAATAATATACTAGGAAAACAGAACCATGTGTTATGCCAGGTACAAGATGTGGTAGAATATGTATTTAAAAAGAAAGACATAACTGTGAGCAATCTGGGGAAAAGAAGGAACCTCTACAAATTTTCATGGATCCTTAAAGAAGATTAAGATCTCCTGTTGTTTTTACTTTAATTCCTCCTTACTTCTTTGTTTCTATATAATTATTTTCTTTCCTGTATTTTTCTTCCAAAGTGCAATGGTATCATTTCTTAAAACAGATACAGGCAAAACAAAAGGTATTTTTCTTCTTATCACGCTGCACTGATCCTATAAAATATGGGAAATGGTGGTTATAAGGAAAATTACAAACGACAAAGGCTTGGGCAAGTTACCAGTTTTCTCTGTGCCTGTCTTACCATTCCTTATCTGTAAACTGAGTTGAAAAATAAATGTATTATATGTATACATTCATCCACTGAAAATTATTATACATAATGATGCTTAAATTTTCTCATCTTTGCTTAGTGGCAGCCTCTTCTGGTTGGTTTCTTTTGACATCTCTCTAGTAATATTTGATGGATTCCTTGTTTTCTGGTATGACAACAATATCAAGCCTCAGTTTTTAAATTTATTGACCCACACAATGAATCAGTCAACCATTTTTCCAAGGACAGATGTTTCCTTTCCATAGAGAAGATTTCAAAACAGGAAGCTATTAAAATATATTTTTTGGTTTCTTTAGGGAACCTGGTTAGAATCCATGAAAGTTACAAGGTTGCCTAATTTTCAAAGAAATTATAATTTCTTTGATAATATTCAAATTAAATACAAAAGGATAAAATTATGAAACAAATACATATCTAAGTGGTTAAGACAGGAGGGATTTCACTTGAAAATTGGCATTTGCTTTGTGTTTTGTTCAGAAAATAACTGCACTCATAGTTAAAGACAAAAAAAGGTAGAGATTGCTTCAAATCAGGCCAGTCAACAAAAGACTTATGAGTGAGATGAACTTGCTCTCAAAGGATAGGAAGTATTAAAAAACGGAAGTAATAGAAAGAATAAGAACATTACAGAGAAGAGCAAAGCCAAAGACCATGTTTGAAAGATTAAAAATAAATTTACTTAATTGGACAGATATTTGGCTATGACACAAGTGGAGTAGAAGGGGAAATAGCAGAATAATATTTTAACATGTATGAAAAGTTCTAAGTGCATAACAACATCTACGTGGATGGAGGCATAAGAAAAAAGAATAGTAGAGACTTTCCCTGATCAGCAGTTGTTTTAGGGTAAAACTGAGCTGTTATAATAAAGGGACCCAAGATGACAGTGCCTTAAAACTATGAAAGTTTGCTCATCAAACAGGTCTGAGGTGAGTATTCCAGGTTTGGATGGCAACTCATTTCCTAACAGTCCTTCAGAGGCCACATTTTTCAGGTTATTGTGCCATCATCCTTCGGGCAATGTTGTCCTATGCATGGTCAAATCTGGGACACCCCATATCTGGATTCCAGTGTGAAGGAGAAAGGGAATATAGTGGAAACACACATCACCTCTCAAGTTCCAGAGAAGGATATGGCACATGTCACTTCTATTTCTACGTCATTGGTAAGAGCTTGTTCTTGTGGCCATACATAAGTTCAGGGGCGGCAGGCAGCCATAGACCAGTCAGACTGTCGTGGGCCTAGCTACAGTTCTGTTACTATCTTGAACTCCTGAGCTCAAGTGATCTGCCCCCCTTAGGCTCCCAGAGGGCTGAGAGGACAGGTGTGAGCTCCAGTACCCAGCCTCAGTTAATTCTGTTACTATGAAAGAGTAAAGAGGCAGCTTTTAGTGAAGACTTAATAGCTGCTGCCTCACTAGTTTCTTTTCTTGCACGTTTTCCTGTTTCATGTTCTTTCATATTTTTCTAAATTTTATTCCTCTCAACTACCCCATATCTTCCTTTCATTTAAATGTCTCATCACCCCTCCTTTCTTGAATATTTTAATTGAGCTTATCCAGTCAGGAGACAGAAGCCACACCAGTCCTTTGAATGTAGAAAGTTTAATATAATTATTAACTACCAACTAGATATTACACACTAAGGGGCAAGGGAAATTCCAAAGAATTTAGAAATAGCAGCTATAGAGAGCAGTTGCTACTTCCAAGGATGAGACAGAGTGCTCAAGGAAGAAACCAACTTGGAAAAACTCCCACTCCCTGCCTCCTATCCTGTCCACCAACACTGAGATTCGGACTTTGTTGAAGAAGGTGGAGCTGTGGCCTCCGGATGGTATAGTTTGCTGAGGTGATGCAGACCAGTGCTACCAAGCATGAAGCCATCTGCTGGTTTCCCAGTGAAGCTTATTGGGAAATTTCCAGCTTAGGAGCTCATGAAACTTACTAGGAAGCTTCTCAAGTTCTCAAGGAGTGCTGGTAAAGCTTGCCGTAATGTGAGTAACACTCGGTGTCCCCTCGCCAATGGCAGTCATGCCCCAGGAATAAGAATTATAAATCACACCAGAACCTGGAAGAGAATCTCTTCCTCCTATACTCCTCCACAATACCCTCTACCAACAAAACATAACAATCTGCCAGCTAGCAAAGGAGATGTGTTTACAGGCCCAGCTTCAGTATCATTAAACAGGACAAACGAGTGGATTTGAAGCTGAAAGGCAAAAAATGGATGACTGCCACACTGGACATGCTGTGAAATATTCCTATAATGTGTTGTTTTTTTTTGGTCACAATTAGGCTCCTCATTTTAAAACTGAATGAGATGAAAAAGAATCATGGTTTTTTTTTTCCCAATATAAACAAACAAAAACTCCAAAAAATAATGTTGCTTTTAATTCATGGATAATATTCAATCTGCGAACTTCCCCTCCTATTATCCCCAGTGTTTTAATAGCCCTCAGTAAATTCCTCATCCTTATGTAAAGTAACAACTATGAAGAAAAATTGTGTCAATTGGTTAAACAGACTCCAGAAATGGGAGTCCACCCTTTCATCATCTTAGCAAAAATATATTAAGATGCATTTTTTCCCTGTTTTCACACAAGGCAGTGTCTCTTTCATAGGATTGCCTGTGACCATCTCCTCGATGACCCTGTCATTATGAGTGTGAATGGTGGGAAAACGAAAACCACACTGCAGATGTGTTCGTGGAGCCATCTGGCTCCTTTGGAAGGTAATTTACTTACCTAAAAATACTCACACGCATATGGACATCTCCCTCCCTTAATGCAACATATTCCTAAAACTGTTAACATTCGTTCTGTTGAGTTTACAAAAAAAGCGTTTCTCTTGTGCAAACTGTTCTTTTGTTAATATTCATATGTGGTATCTGAGAAAAAGAAGCAACTCACACGTCCTAGGAAGCAGGAAAAATCTGTTGATGAGGTTTTTTTTTTTTTTTTTTTTTTTTTCAAATCGAAAGCGTTCTTTTAGGCACATTCAATCAGTGAGTTTGTGTGTGTGTGTGTGTGTGTGTGTGTGTGTGTCTGTGTGTGTTTTAAGTGGCTGTAATAGTGTCACATTTTGAATAAGTAATTTAGAGTTTGATTCTGAACTAATTTTTATATGCAGTGTTCTGAAGGTAGATTTCCAATAGTGCATGATCATCTTTGAAATTTTTCCAAGGTTGCCAGCATTGGAAAAATTGAATTCTTCAAGCATGGCATTGCAATTGCCTTGTAGATGGAATAATCTAAGGCACACACTAGGGCCTCATGCATCATCCTTTTGCTGTTTGGTTGAATAACAGTAAGGACAATTTACCGTCGTAGGTGCAGTGCTGTCCACTGCTGCAGATATGGTTGTAGTAGTCACATCATCCCAAAATTACCCTCCAGTAATAAGTGGATGGCTTATTTATTATTACATCATAACACTTTTATACTATGAAATGATAATGGCGAGTGCTCAGGTAATGCCCATGTATACCGGCTGAGGGGTCATCAGGTAATGGTGAGCTTGGGATGGATGGCCTTGTAATGACATGAGCATGCTACATAAGGCTAGAGGTATGCAGGACCACCCGCGCTAACTGTTTTAGTATGAGCTGATTCCTGAATCTTAAAGCTAATGATATATGACACATTAAATACCTAGCACATCCCTGTATTCCAAAAGTATGTTCATTCTACAATAGTAAAATTGGTTTAAAAAGAAAACTATTGATTTTTTGCTGGTCTCCATAATTTTACCTGACTTACTCATACCCTAAATTATAAAAATGATGCTCTTTTAAATTTTTAGCTTGTCAAAGTGTTTTCAAATAGCCCAGAAGTAAGAGCAAAGTGGAGAAACAGCTGTCCCTTGTTATTTTGTTTCCTGAATACAAATAGTCTTAAATTGCTGTAAATGGAAAGGCTGGAATGAATTCAAACACTGTTTGTTTAAATACACTCAGGCTGATGTTTGTGTGTTGGGACCTTTGGAGAGGGCAGCACTAGAAAATACTACACATTAACTTGTCGCACACGACAATATATGGTTATGGCTTCCCTTTTGTTTGTTAGGTAGAGTTGCATTGGTATCGTTCAGAAATTCTGTGACAGTAAATCACGAGAGATTTGAACTAAGATAACTGAACAGCAGCATTAAATCCTGAGGCATTTAGTGTAATTTTCAGTCTGACTCCTCTTAGGAAAACAAAAGCTCTTTGGGACTTAACGTAGTTAACTGAGTTCAGGCGGATGTTTCAGATTTTTATAATACACCAAGAAAGGAATGAATGAATACATATAATCTTTTCTCTTTCCATCTGACTTCTGAACACTTACTATTTCAAAAGTACGTAATGGCCAGAAATAAGTGATTTTTTGTTTTCTGTCCATAATCCATTAAGTTTAAGGTAATCCCTATTCTCAAGATATTCTTAAAAAGAGCTGTATCCAATAGCTTTATTAAATATTTGAGATTCTAAAGATTGTCTAACAAATTTCTTCTTTATTTGGGGAAACAGCAGTACAGAAAGTCTAAGAAAGTTGATCCACATTACAGGGTTCAAGTTCAATGACAGGGTCATAAGTAAGTTCCTGGTGTTCAGACCTGCAATTCAGTGTTTTTATCATAAAATTATTTTCACAATTCAAGGATTTTCTCTAGCTAGTGTACAACTTCCTCTAAATTTCATTATTGCATTATTACATAATGTTTCAGATTATTTTCCTGTTTGACTCACCCACACACTCATTGCCTCACACTTAGTGTAGGAGCTTGGAAAAAAAAGTCATTATGCTCAGCCTTTTGAAGTTAAAACTGCTGTGATTTTACTACCTCACAGATTACTTTAAGATTGTAAAGTTACATAACCAACGAAGCAGAAAGGAACTCAAAGACTGAGGACCATTAAGAAATCAGATTTGTTTATTGAAGAAAATAATAATAAACTGTGAGTTAAGGGTCTTAAAATAAAGAGTTGTAAACAGAAGATAAGAATCCATTTTTCTTTATCCCCGCTACAGATCTGGACAAGGAAATAAAGTAAAATTATGTCATTAGACATGCTCACAGACCATATTTAAGGCAACACCCGGCCTGCAATCTGGAAGGACCTGAGTTCATGTCTTGGCCTGGCTTTGTGCCTTGGGATAAAACTGTGAAACTCTGTGAGTCACAGTTTCAATGTCACTGCATAGTTATGAGGATTAAATTATATAAAGTCTCTGGTACAAGACTGGCATTTGGTAGGTGTTCAATAAATAATTCCTTTATAAACTTTATTTTATTTATCTATATTTCAGTATATATTAATTAAATTTTAATCAGTTAATTGGTTTAATAATATTTAATTGACCTTACTCTCCCAACTAGACACAACCACCCTTAAACAAATATATGTATTTTATCTATATAATTATATTATGACTTACTCTTAGCACAAACTTAATGCTCATTGTACAGTATGGAAAGAGAATGAATGCTCAGTAAAATCTGTCAGCGGGCCAAAAGCATAAGGTATACATTAGTGAAAGTTACCAGCCACACTTGAAAATTCATTCATAAATTAGAGTCTTAGAGTCACTGACTCATTATTAGGTAATAATTTTCTAGGCTGTTTTAAGCACCATAAAATATTCACTTTCACAATAAAAATCCATGCTCTGGGAAAATGTTTTTTCAAGTAACTGATATAAAATAGACCTAAGCATACCTGGTCCCTTGATATTTTTCTTATTTGTTATGCCCTGTATCGGGTCTGATCTCTGTGGAGTCCAGTAGCTTTCTAATCAACCTCACATAGCCATCTGTGTCAAAAGACAGACATTTTTGTACCTCTTTTTTTCAGACAAAAAAAGGTCTTTCCCTTTGAAAGTCATCTTTTACTTTTGAAAACTCACTGCTTGCCCACCTCCTTCTCGCCTTCTGGTCTACACTCATCTTATGATTCTTTCCTTAAACTACACTTTACAGTTCAGCATCTTCCCTTTCTCCTTCCTCTAAGACCACATCTGAGTAGTTCCTTTCCAGTTAAAAACTTATCCTGAACCCTGCCTTCCCTACGTCACCTGCTTTTTCTTCTTCAACCCTCAAACTTACGTAATCTATGCTCACAGCTTCTTCTTCCTCACCTTTAATTGGCATCCTAATCTAACTTGATTTTCTCTGCACATAGTCCTAAAAATGCCCCGTCAAAATGCTAAGCCCAATTGCTAAGCCCAGTCATAGCTCTTCAGGCTTCACGTTAGTCAATCTCCCAGCAGCATTGGATAACATCTCTTTCTTCGTTCTAGAAAATCCTCCCTTGCATGATATTCCCAGTATGTTTTCCTCATTCTCCTTTCTTGTCTAATTCCGTTGTAGATTTCTCCTCAGACTCCTCTCCCTCCATCATCCCTTAGATGCTATGTTTTCTAAGGCACCATCTTCAGCTCTCTTCTTTCTGTCTCAACTCTGCTTCAAAACCACCTCCGATCATTCTTATTTTCATGTGCATTGAGGAACTCTAACAGATGATCATTTCTCTTATTCTGGCCTCTCTCCTGAAATCCCAGCATAGATTTTATGGTGGTTTCCAGAACACCTACAACTCAACTGTCCCCTCATGCATGCTCTTCTTTCTTTACAGGCCTTCCTGATTATTAAGAAGCAACAATATCATTGTTGCTGGTATTGTTCTAATTCCTTTGCCTAAGGTTCTCCCTTTTCTAGTTTTTCTTTTTCTTTTCCAATACAGTTTTCATAATTTCAACAAAATGTTCTTTCCAATGCAAATATCTAATATCATCCCCTACACACAAAAAAATTTGCTCCTTAACTGCTTGCATAATAAAATATGTTACTTTTAGTGTTTTCCACAATTGGGACTTTATCAAATGTCACATCCTCCAGGCAGTTCAAGTACTTTGAAGAATTTTCTCTCCTCTGTGACTTTTCCTGTGTTATTTAATTTATCCACCTGTGTATTCTACTTATACTTCAAAAATAGTAATCAAAAGTCACCTAGGGTTTGGGCACAGTGGCTCACGCCTGTAAATCCCAGCACCTCAGGGAGGCTGAGTCAGGAGAATTGCTTGAGCCCCAGGATTTGAGACCACCCTGGGCAGCAAAGCAAGACCTCATTTCTAAAAAAAGGAAAAGAAAAATTAATTAGCAGGGCATGGTAGTATATGCCTAAAATCCCAGCGATTTAGGAGGCTAACGTGGGAGGATAGTTTGAGCCCAGAAGATCTAGGCTCCACTGAGCTATGATCATGCCACTGTACTGCTGCCTGGGTGCACAGCGAGACCCTGTCACTCAAAAAAGTAATACATTAATTACTACTAATAATAAATCACTTTGTCACATCAAAATTAGAATTACTACCATTATCTTACATTTATTCTATTTCTCAGCATTTATCACAGTTTGCCTAGGTCTTCTTCAGTGGATTTTTAGTCCAATTATTGCATGCTATATGCAAAATGACATCCAGAGAAACGGTGTACATCTAGAAGCATCCTAAGTCAAAAATATCTGGATGCGGGCTGGGCACAGTGGCTCACACCTGAAATCCCAGCACTTTGGGAGGCCGATGCAGGTGGAACACAAGATCAGGAGTTTAAGACCAGTTTGGCCAAGAAGATGAAACCCTGTCCCTGCTGAAAATACAAAAAATTAGCTGGGTGTGCTGCCGGGGGCCTGTAATCCCAGCTACTTGGGAGGCTGAGGCAGAGAATTGCTTGAACCCAGGAGGCAGAGGTTGCGGTGAGCCGAGATCGCAACAGGGCACTCCAGCCTGAGCAACAGAGTGAGACTCCCTCTCAAAAAAAAAAAAAAAATCCTGATGGGTTAATAAGAGTTTTTTTTTTGGATATTTTTTAAATCGTAAGTTTTCTCTCCTGCTATTTAGGTATGTAATAAAATGAATATTTTCAAATCAAAATGCACATTTTGTAATATGGCAAGTCCCATTATCTACTTAAAGAACTTTGAAAACACATTTACTGATTTGATAAATCTCAAAAGCAGCCTTAGTACATAAACAATATGGATTATTGTGAAAAATCCACTAGATTATCTAAAGACGTGAATTTGTGTAGGGTTATAGTTTGAGACATAACATTACTTAAAATGTGTCTTCTAAAGAGGAAAAAAAATGAGGCCATGTTTTTCAGTTCCATTAAAATTATCTATAATAATAAATGGATCAGCTTTTCCTCATGACTCAACCCATTATAGGATACCAGTACAGCCACTGGTTTCATATTTATACATTTGTGTTATCTATTTTCTATCTTTTAATGTCCTCTCATATTATTTTCCTAAAATAGTAAAACTAAGACAAACTATTGTTAGGATGCTTCCTTACTGGAATTTATCAGAATAGAAAAGAGTGCTTACTTCTTTAATCCAGTTAAAGCAGTTCATGGGATGGAGGGGACAGGGCGAAATCCATCCCTTCCAAATGACATGATTGCTGTACCTGGGGTAGGGTAAAATGGATAAAATGAATGTTGAGAAGACAAGTACAACGACTACCAATAAGATAAATTAATAACTTTGACTTCATTTAATGCTTTCACACTGAAATTTTCTACATAAGAATATGAAGAAATTTAATACAAATCAATGAATTAATTAAAGTGCTTCCATGTTATATCCAAAGAAAGTAAAGACTTACTGAACTAATTTTCAATTTAATGTGTCTCTAAATAAGCACAGAATTTCAGGACTGTTGGATATTATGCCAGACTATTTCCTGCCCTCTTTAAAAAATCAATATGAAATTATAGCACACTTATTAATGGCAAAGATTACAGAATTTATATAAGCCTCGGTCTTTGCCGTCAAGAAATTAACAACTTTGGTTGTGGAGACACACAACACCTAAACACATAAAACAACTGAGGAATGACAACATTTAATGCATCATAAAGTACAATAGAGAATAGAATCACGACACAAGATAAATGCTCCCTTGAGAAAGGGAATTTTCATTGTTGACCAGAGTTAATGGAGGTAGGCTTCTAGAAATAGGTGGGCATTGAGATGACCTCTAAAGGTAATATAATTTAGATAACTAGAAAAAGGCGGAAAATACATTCAAGGTCAAGAAAACAAGACACGCAAGTACAAATAGTCTTAGAAGGCATGTACTGGGTGTATGTAGGGAGTCTGGGAGCTAGGGAGGGGTAAGTGACAAAGAACAGGGAAGATGGCCTCTTTGGAGAAATAAGTCCTTGTTCAGGACTGACGTTAGAGAGCATTTTATAATTAAGTTAGGGTTAGATTATACCTAAAATTCCAGCATGTGGACATGTTTCAGAAGTATATAAATTGGACATTCTTTATAGGAGGGAAAACATGATCAAAGCAGTACCCTTTTTAAAACTAATCTGTCTTAGACTCATACAAGCCCAGGCACAGTAAATACAAAGAGATAGTTTAAGGTTCAATTTTAGAGAGAAAAATTACATATAAAATCCAGTGTGCTAGGAAAGAGTGGATACAAGAGGCTTGGCCAAAATCAGTTTCAAGATCAAGAAGTGCAAATATGGTATTCGAACAAGTAATTTTATCTCTTAAGGTTTCAGTTCCTTCATTTATATAATAAAGGAGAAGGCTTCAAATATCCCTTAGGCCTGGATATATAGTCTACAGACAGTAAAGGCTGTCAAATTGTTTTACTTATTTTCAGGTTTTACTTAGTTTGAAACATGTGGCAAATATTGCTGGCATCACACATGTAGCCCCCCAAAAATGACTAGTATGTAGTAATATATGATTACCAAGAGGTGTCAGATATTTCAGCAAAAGTGCAGCATTTTGAGAGAGAGAAAAGTTTGTGGGATAGAATGCTCTCTCTGAGAATTTTTAAGAAATAAATTATTTAGAAGACATAAAGATATGAGGAATCAGAGTGAAGTCAATAATTTTCACTTAGATCTTGATTGGAGTTGTAAGGATGCTTACAAGAGAGATATCCACTTAACAGATATGCTGGTGGGAATGTATCAAAGGGGAACGAACATGGAATGTTGTTATCTGTATCCCACAAGTGTGCCTAAGTATTGTCCCTCAAACATTCATATTTTGTCCTCTTTTTGTCACTGCCCCAACCTGCTCTCTCCTTCTGTACCTTCCCCTCTTATCTCTTTAACCTCCTTCCTCCCTTTACACTTGCAAGTGCACACACACACAGTCATTCCCAAGTACACATAAAAGTTTCAAATCCACTTCTTTCAATCAGTTAAAATTAATTGAAATGCTTACGATGTTTCTGCACTGGG
>NW_022436948.1:30492458-30611555 GCF_009761245.1 Sapajus apella
CCTGATCTCCAATGATTCTCCTAAGTGCTGGCATTACAGAATTCAGGGAGTAGATAGATACAGATCTAGTATGTCTATATAGATGTAGACATATAATCACATCATTGGCCAAAGTATTCCATTCTTTAAATTCTTGAGGCAACCCAATTGTTAAACATATACAACATATTATTTAGAACATTTGCCGTTCTGTTTACAGAGTTCTTGTGGACCAAAGAGTGGAAAATAACTTTGAACATCTGTTAGAAAAATTCAACTAAGTCTATGCTTTCATGATTTTACACAAGCAAATGGAATTATATTTTGTAATTATTAAGAAATTGTTTTTAAAATAATTGTGAATATAGAATGCAAATGTTTTAGAATAAATGAATATTCAGCAAAAATATTAAATTGATCACAAAAATGTCATATTCCCTTGCTAGTAAAGTGTCCTGATAATGTATCTCTTCTGATCTTTAAAACTGACTTAAAACAATAAAAATTCAGAATTTTTATAATGAAAAATCTAAGAATTGAAAAGTTGCTTTTTAATATGGAAATACTGGTAAAGCTTAGAGATTTTTTAACTTACATTTTATATAACACATTTAGTGTGTTATTTTGAAAATAAAGGAAAACCTCTGTAAATATACATGCACACATATACAAACACAATAATACAGTATAAGTCATAGGCAAACTAATATATACAGTCACAAACGATATTTACTTGTTACAAAGGTATTGTTAATTTGTATGTTGAGTTTGGTAAGAACAACAATGAGTCTTAATTGTATTGATTCCAGGTACCAAATACTTTGCATTTCAAATATTAGTTTTCATTTATTCTAAACTGTATTCAATTCAGGGTTTTTCATACTACCAGCATTTTGTCAAGTGTGTTGATATATTTTTCTCACATGGCTCTCCAACTTTGTGGTTCCTACTTTTACTCATTTAAACTATTTTCTGAAAATTCATGGTTCCTAGAGAATAAATTACATTTCATCTGGGTTTTGCATTCTAAAAGCCAAGACCATGTGTAAAGCACATATGAGATTTAACTTTTCAACTATGAGTTATTCTGAAACATTATGACTAGACACTTTGGATTCTTGAATTTGGTACCAATGAGACCAAACTGCTGAGAGCCATATTTGGAGCTAGTTCTGCCCCATCTAACAGATGGGTTGTCAGAACAATCTCTGTTATATACCATATTTTGATGATACCATATGAGGATTTGTTTTAAATTATTACATATACTTGATTAATGTTTATTTGAGTAGAGGCTTAGTCATTCAGAATATATTTTTATATGAATAAATTTGAAGATGTTATTAATATATTATTACAAGCATATGAATGAACTGTAGAACCATGCTTCCATTCTACCTGGTCTACTACTTGATAATTACTACTTCCTTAATGTAAGATATTCCTATCAGTTGAAAAAATATTTGTGGTATTTTCCCTCATGTCAGGTATTAAATTTATTCACAATGATTTCTTCAATTAAAAGCAAATCAACAAAAATCACCACTATTTTTTTTCTTTTTTAACGTGATTAATTTTATTTCTGTGTGAACTCTAATCTTCTTAACTATTTTGGTCAATACTTTTACAGTATGTGTTAATTTTTTGTTTTTTTTTTAGATTCTTGAATTTAAAAAAGACTTTGGGGATAGAGAAAATATGGAATTTGTTTTCAATAGCTTCATTTTTTAAAGTTCTTTGCTTCTGTATTCTATTTTCACTTTCATTTGATAAACATAATTTCTAATTTTCTTTAGAAATATAAATATTTTCTCCTTTTGATTTTTATTTGACCTATGGGTCTTTTAGAAGTATCTTTTTACAGTTTCAAATATTTGGGAAGGTTTCAAATATCTTCCTTTTATTGGTTTATAATTTAATACCATTATAATCAGAAAAAAATATTTTGTAAGTCCTCAATTATTTTAAATTTACTTAGACTTGCTTTATAACCCGGAATGTTTATTACAATAAACTTTCCTTACACACTTGAAATGAAAATGTATTCTTCAGCTGTTGGATGGAGTGCTCTGCAAACATCAATTAGATCAATTTGTTTGATGGTATTATTTGCATCTTATATATCCTTACTGATTTTCTGTCAATATGCTCTATAAGTTACTTTTTAAAAGGGATTTTGAAATATCTGACTATAATTGTGAAAGTGCATATATTATATATTATGTTATATGAGAAAATCTTTACTCATTTGATGACATTATCAAGTTAACATTATAATCTACATGTAATTTGGTTTGGATAGCATATTTTTATTACAATGTTTTCCTATAGATTCCCATGCTTTCATTTACAGTTGAAGCAGCTTGATAGAACCAAGGAACATTGAGTTTAAGGAGGTGGATCATATTTTGCACTAAATATTTCTATTGATATGTAGGACAAACACTTTAGTTTTATAAAATATTTCAAGCATTACATAATGCATATACTAAAAAACATTCACTAATATGCTAACTTGCTTCAAATTAATCATTAGACAATTTATAAGAAAAGGCCTCAGTAAAAATCAATTACCTACATATTTAATTCATATAAATTAAAATCTCTACATTGAAAGAGTTGAGGTTTTTAAAATACTTCCTATCCTTTGAAGAATTAAACCATTTTTTTGAATTGTATTTGGGCTCTGGGGTACATGTGCACGTCCTGCATCCTGCAGGATTGTTTCATAAGTACATACATGCCATGGTGGTTTGCTGTCTCCATCCCCTCACCCCCACCTGTTGCCTACCTCAGGCATTTCTCCAGGTGTTATCCCTCCCCCCCCACTCCTCCTGACTGTCACCCCCCTCCCCTCCCCTCTAACCCCCCACCTAGCCCTGTGAGTGTTGTTCCCTTCCCTGTGCCCAAGTGTTCTCATTGTTCATCACCCACCTGTGAGTGAAAATATGGGTGTTTGGTTTCCTGTTCTTGTGTCAGTTTGCTGAGAATGATGGTTTCTAGGTTCATCCATGTCTCTACAAAGAACACAAACTCATCGTTTTTTATGACTGTATAGTATTCCATGGTGTATATGTGCCACATTTTTTTTGTTGTCTATCATCGATGAGCATTTGGGTTGGTTCCAGGTCTTTGCTATTGTAAACAGTGCCACAATGAACATACGTGTGCATGTGTCTTTATGGTAGAACGATTTATAATCCTTTGGGTATATACCCAGTCATGGGATTGCTGGGTCAAGTGGAATTTCTACTTCTAGATCCTTGAGGAATCACCACACTGTCTTTCACATGGTTGAACTAATTTACACTCTCACCAACGGTGTAAAAGTGTTCCTTTTTCTCCATATCCTCTCCACCATCTGTTGTCTCCAGATTTTTTAATGATCACCATTCTAACTGGCATGAGATGGTATATCAATGTGATTTTGATTGGCATGTCTCTAATGACCAATGATGATGAACATTTTTTCATATGTTTGTTGGCCATATATTTGTCTACTTTTGAAAAGTGTCTGTTCATATCCTTTGCCCACTTTTGAATGGGTTTCTTTGTTTGTTTCCCATAGATTTGCTTTAGTTCTTTGTAGATTCTGGATATTAGCCCTTTATCTGATGGGTAGATTGCAAACATTTTTTCCCATTCTATTGGTTGCCAGTTTACTCTAATGATTGTTTCTTTTGCTGTGCAGAGGCTCTCAAGTTTCATTAGGTCCCATTTGGCTATTTTGGCTTTTGTTGCCATTGCTTTTGGTGTTTTAGTCATGAAGTCCTTGCCTATGCCTATGTCCTGAATGGTTTTGCCTAAGTTTTCTTCTAGGGTTTTTATGGTGTTAGCTCTTGTGTTTAAATCTTTAATCCATCTGGAGTTAATCTTTGTATAAGGTGTAAGGAAGGGGTCCAGTTTCAGCTTCCTGCATACAGCTAGCCAGTTTTCCCAACACCATTTATTAAACAGGGAATCCTTTCCCCATTGCTTGTTTTTGTCAGGTTTGTCAAAGATCAGATGGTTATAGATGTGTGGCATTGCTTCTGAGGCCTCTATTCTGTTCCACTGGTCTATATCTCTGCTTTGATACCAGTACCATGCTGTTTTGATTACTGTAGCCTTGTAGTATGGTTTGAAGTCAGGTAGCGTGATGCCTCCAGCTTTGTTCTTTTTGCTTAGAATTGACTTGGCTATGTAGGCTCTCTTTTGGTTCCATATAAAGTTTAAAGTGGTGTTTTCCAGTTCTGTGAAGAAGATCAATGGTAGCTTGATGGGGATAGCATTGAATCTATAAATTACTTTGGGCAGTATGGCCATTTTCACAATATTGATTCTTCCTAACCATAAGCATGGAATATTTTTCTATCTGTTTGTGTCCTCTGTGATTTCCTTGGTCAGTGGTTTGTAGTTCTCCTTGAAGAGATCTTTTACCTCCTTTGTTAGTTGTATTCCTAGGTATTTTATTCTCTTTGTAGCAATTGTAAATGGGAGTTCGCTCTTGATTTGGCTCTCTGTTTGTCTATTACTGGTGTATAGGAATGCTTGTGATTTCTACACATTGATTTTGTATCCTGAGACTTTGCCAAAGTTGCTTATCAGCTTAAGGAGGTTTGGGGCTGAGATGATGGGGTGTTCTAAATGTAGGATCATGTCATCTGCAAACAGGGACAATTTGACTTCTTCTTTTCCTAAATGAATGCCCTTTATTTCTTTTTCTTGCCTAATTACTCTGGATAGAACTTCCAATACTATATTGAATAGGAGTGGTGAGAGAGGGCATTCTTGTCTAGTGCCAGTTTTTAAAGGGAGTGCTTCTAATTTTTGCCCATTCAATGTGATATTGACTGTGGGTTTGTCGTAAATAGCTTTTATTGTTTTGAGATATCTTCCATCCGTACCTAGTTTATTGAAAGTTTTTAGCATAAAAGGCTGCTGAATTTTGTCAAAGGCCTTCTTTGCGTCTATTGAGATAATCATGTGGTTTTTGTCTTTAGTTCTCTTTATGTGGTAAATTACATTTATAGATTTGCGTATGTTGAACCAGCTTTGTATCCCCATGTGAAGCCTACTTGATCGTGGTGGATAAGCTTTTTGACGTGCTGTTGGATTCGGTTTGCCAGTATTTTATTGAAGATCTTTGCATCGATGTTCATCATGGATATTGGCCTGTAGTTTTCTTGCTTAGTTGGGTCTCTGCCAGATTTTGGTATCAGGATGATATTGGTCTCCTAGAGTTAGGGAGGCTTCCCTCTTTTTGTATTGCTTGGAATAGTTTCAACAGGAATAGTACCAGCTCCTCTTTGTATGTCTGGTAGAATTCAGCTGTGAACCCCTCTGACCTGGACTCTTCTTGGTCGGTAGGCTGTTAATTGCTGCCTCAACTACAGAACTTGTTATTGGACTATTCAGGGTTTCAACTTCTTCTTGGCTTAGTCTTGGGAGTGTGAAAGTGTCCAGGAATTTATCCATTTCTTCCAGATTTACTGGTTTATGTGCATAGAGTTGTTTGTAGTAATCTGTGATGGTAGTTTGTATTTCTGTGGAATCGATGGTGACATCCCCTTTATCATTTTTTATTGCATCTATTTGATTCTTCTCTCTTTTCTTTTTTATTAGTCTAGCTAGCAGTCTATTTTGTTGATCTTTTCAAAAAATCAGCTCCTGGATTTCTTGATTTTTTGAAGGGTTTTTATGTCTCTATCTCCTTCAGTTCTGCTCTGATCTTAGTTATTTCTTGCCTTCTGCTTGCTTTTGAGTTTTTTTGATCTTGCTCCTCTAGCTTTTTCAATTTTGATGATAGGGTGTTGATTTTGGATCTTTCCTTTTTCTTATGTGGAACTTATTGCTATAAATTTCCCTGTAGACAATGCTTTAAATATGTCCCATGGGATCTGGTACGTTGTGTCTTCATTGTCGTTGTTTTCAAAGAACATTTTTAGTTCTGCCTTCATTTCATTGTTCATCCATTCATCATTCAGGAGCTAGTTTTTCAGTTTCCATGTGATTGCGCTGGTTTGAGTGCTTTTCTTAATCCTGAGTTATAATTTCATTGTGCTGTGGTCTGAGAAAGTGTTTGTTACGATTTCCATTCTTTTGCGTTTGCTGAGGAGTGATTTACTTCCAATTATTTGGTCAGTTTTGGAGTAAGAGCAATGTGGTGCTGAGAAGAATGTGTATTCTGTGGATTTGGGGCGGAGTGTCCTGTAAATATCTATTAGGTCCGCTTGGTTCAAATCTGTGTTCAAGTCCTGGATATCCTTGTTGACTTTCTGTCTTGTTCATCTGTCCAATATTGTTAGTGGAGCATTAAAGTATCCCACTATTATTGTGTAGGAGTCTAAGTCTCTTTGTAGGTCTTTAACAACTTGCTTTATGTATCTGGATGCTCCTGCATTGAGTATGTATAGGATAGTTAGCTCTTCTTGTTGCATTGATCCTTCTACCATTATATAGTGCCCTTCTTTGTCTCTTTTGATCTTTGTTGGTTTAATGTCCATTTTATCAGAGACTAGGATTGCTGCCCCTGCTTTTTTTTTTGCTCCCCATTTGCTTGGTAAATATTCTTTCATCCCTTTATTTTGAGTCTATGTGAGTCTTTGCATGTGAGATGGGTCTCCTGAATGGGTCTTGCTTGACCTTTTTATCCAGTTTGCCAGTCTGTGTCTTTTAGGCCATTCACTTTCAACATTAATATTGTTATGTTTGAATTTAGTCCTGCCATTTTGTTACTGGCTGGTTGTTTTGCCCGTTAATTGACATGGCTCCTTCACTGGGTCGTTATTCTTTACCATTTGGTGCGTTTTGGCAGTGGGTGGTACTGGTTGTTCCTTTCAGTGTTTAGTACTTCCTTCAGTAGTTCCTATAAGGCAGGTCTTGTAGCGATGAAGTCTCTCAGCAATTGCTTGTCCATAAAAGATTTTATTTTTCCTTCACTCATGAAGCTTAGTTTGGCCAGATATGAAATTCTGGGTTGAAAGTTCTTTTCTTTAAGGATCCTAACCCCACTCCCTTCTAGCTTGCAGGGTTTCTGCTGAGAGATCCACTGTGAGTCTGATGGTCTTCCTTTTGTGGGTGACTCAACCTTTCTCTCTGGCTGCCCTTAGGATTTCATTTCAACCTGGTGAATCTGATAACTATGTGCCTTGGCGTTGCTCTTCTTGAGGACTATCTTTGCGGTGTTCTCTGAATTTCCTGGATTTGAATGTTGACCTGCCTTGTTAGGTTGGGAAAGTTCTCTTGGATAATATCTTGAAGAGTGTTCTCCAACTTGGATTCATTCTCCCTGTCACATTCAGGTACACTGATCAAGCATAGATTAGGTTTTTTCACATAATCCCATAGTTCTTGGAAGGTTTGTTCATTTCTTTTCACTCTTTTTTCTCTAATCTTGCCTTCTCATTTTATTTCATTGATTCAATCTTCTATCTCTGATATCCTTTCTTCTGCTTGATTGATTCGGCTGTTGAAACTTGTGTATGCCTCTCGAAGTTCTCGTGCTGTGTTTTTCAGCTCCATCAAGTCGTTTATGCTCTTCTGTAAGCTGGTTATTCTAGTTAGCATTTTGTCTAACCTTTATTCACAGTTCTTAATTTCTTTGCATTGGGTTAGAACATGGTCTCTTAACTCAGAGAAGTTCGTTATTACCCACCTTCTGAAGCCTGCTTCTGTCAATTCATCAGATTTATTATCTGTCTTTTTTTGTTCCCTTGATGGTGAGGGGTTGTGATCCCTGGGAGGAGAAGAGGTGTTCTGTTCTTTGATGGTTTCATCCTTTTTGCCCTTTTGCCATCCTTTTTTTTTTTTTTTTTTCATCTTCGTGGATTTATCTCCCTTTAATCTTTGAAGTTGGTGATTTCAGGAGGAGACTCTGAGTGGACTTTTTTCTTTTTGAGGTGGGAGCTGTATCTTTTTTTGGCCTGTAGAGGGCGATGCTGGGCTCCTTCAGGTTCAGTCAGGTTGTTGGGTGGGTGGTCCTTCCCTGGGGTTTGTTTGCAGGTGAGATTGGCCCCACCTTCTCAATGGCGTCTCTCTCAGAGCGCTATCTTCCTGATTGGAAGATTTGCTTGCTGCCTAGCTGTCTAGCAAGGGCTTCAGTTTGAGCTCTGCGGAGGTGGGGCTTGCCAGGCCTTATGGTCTGTTTTTGTGCTTTCAACTCTGCCTCCCTCTGTGGGACGGTTCGTGCCCCTGGCGTTCGTCGGAACTCCCACCCAGGTCCCTGCGACAGCGCTGGGCTGCAGCTCCTCAGACGTGCATCAACTACCCACGGCGCCCGACCACCTGGCAGGGCTCTCCTGGACCCTGGGCTGCAGGAGGGATGAGGTAAGCACAGGATCCAAATCCGAGCGCCCAGGAGGTTAAGTTCCCCCACCCTCCTAGCCGGCTGCACGTTTCAGGTGGGGACCTGTCCTGTCCTGGTCTTGATTTGCCCCCTTGGGCAGCTCACGCCCTGCGGCTCCTTCCCTGGGCCTAAATTCAGGGCCCTGTCTGTACCACAGAAATCCATCAGGCACCTCGTTTGGAATCATGAAGTCCTCTAGCCTTCTGAGTCTCATTAGCTGGGAGCCGCATTCGGATGCTGGCTTCTCTCGGCCATGTTGGCGCCCCACCGATTTAAACCATTTTATAGTGTTTTTATCAATTTGCGTATTTTTTTTTTGTTTTTTGTTTTACTTTTTATGATTAAAATAATCCCAAACATATAGAAAGTTTGCAGTAGTGCAATTAGCTCACATATAACTTTCTCTTGGATTCACAATGTGACATTTTACTACGCTTGTTATGTATATATATTATTAATATCGTTGTTGACTCATTTGCTGCTTGCAAAGAGTAAACCCCCTTACTCTAAATAATTCAATTTTTAACTCTTAAGGACAAGTACAATCTTGTTCATAACCACAGTGTAGTTATGAAATTCAGGATATGTAACATTTGTGCCATACTATCTAATATACAGTCCATATCTACATTTTATTAATTGTCCTAATAATACCTCCTATGGCATTTTTTTCCATCTATGATCCACTGGAAGATAAAATTGAATTTAGTTGTCTTGTTTCTTAGTGTTGTTTAATTTGGAGCATTTCCCCAACCTTTATATGAAATATTTTTAAAGCTAAAGAGGCAATATTCTTTCATCTAATGAAATGTTTCATTATGCTAGATAATATTCAATAAATAGCTGCCATAAAGAAGAATGAGATCGTGTCTTTTGCAGGAACATGGATGGAGCTGGTGGCTATTATCTTCACCAAGCTAACATAGGAACAGAAAACATAATACCACACGTTCTCCCTTATAAGTGGAAGCTAAATGATGAGAACTTAGGAACATAAAGAAGGAAACAACAGACACTGGGGCTTACTTCAAAGTGAAGGGTGGGAAGAGGGAAGGGGGAACAAAGATAACTATTAGGTATTGGCCTTAATTCCTGGATGATGAAATAATCTGTACAACAGACCCCCCGATAGGCGTTTTCCTGTGTAGCAAATCTTCACATGTACACCAGAACCTAAAATTACAGTTTTAAAGAAAAAGAAATATTTTAGCAGAAATTCACTTTTTGAGGTGTGGCATAAAAACCTATTTTCTCAAATTACAAATATATTTTCTCAAATTTCATACAGGTCTAGCATTGAGGTAGTTAGGACATGTTCTGAGAAGGAAAGGTCCTAGTAGAGATCACTTGGAACATTTGACCTTGGATCTGCCCTTGTGTCTTACAAGCAGGATCTGCCCTCATGTCTTATAAACAGTCCTTTTAGCTCCTCTCAAAATTACATCAGTTGGCCACATAAACTAAGGTATTATGTAGTCATTGGACCTAGGGACATTAAATCACGTATTTTTAAAACTTTTTTTTGCTTCTCTGTACTTATCAATTACAAATGACCTTATGGCATTATTTTACTCATTGTAAGAGCTCTGAAAGCAAAATTCCTATTTTCAACTCTTACACTACCCTTGGGGAATATTGAATAGGCTCTTCAAACTCATTAATTTCAGTTTCTTCATCTGTAAAATATGGTGGATAAACATGGTACTTTCCAAGAGGAATGTTGGGGGAATTCAATGAGTGCATCACATTCAATCCACATGAAATTTTTAGATAATGACTATCACTTTGTATCAGCTATTATCAGTTTATGAAACCACTAACCGAAGTCATTTCTTAAAGATTTGAACACGGCTTTACTATAATACCACTTACACAATCTAGAAATTCTTTGAAATAAAACCCTTCACGTTTACAATGACAAATGCAATCATTAAAATTCAGAAATGGAAGAGCAAAGAAGTCACTGAAATTACTACTTTCTAGAATAGAAAAAGAAAGAAAACCTGAAAGCAAGAATTATCCAAAAGTATGAAGGAATTGAATCTTGAGCCACAAAATGCAAATTAAATGATAAAGACATTTTATGAGCCAATAATAAGCACTGTTGAAATTCACTGAAATAAAAGCCTTGGACTCAGATACAATAGAGTTTAAAGTCTAGTTGGTGAAATAAGGCATGTAGGAAAACATAACTAACAATGTATTGAGTTCATGATGCTCAGCAACCTTATTTCATTTAATGTAGTATCCTCTGGTTCCGTCCATGTTGTCCTTCATTCTGTTGATGAGATGTATCACGCTGATTGATTTGCATATGTTGAACCATCCTTGCATCCCTGAGATTAATCCCATTTGGTCATGATAAATGATCTTTTTAGTGTATTGTTGAATTCAGTATGCTAGTATTTTGTTGAGGATTATTGCATAAATGCTTATGAGAGACATTGGCCTACAGTTTTCTTTTTGTTTTGATGTGTTTTGTTTGGTTATGGTATCAAGGTAATTCTGGCTTTGTGGGATGATTTTTGAAAAATTCCCTCATCTTGTATTTTTCAAAATAGTTTGAGTAGGATAGGTATTAGCTCTTCTTTAAAAGTTTGGTAGAGTTTAGCAGTGAAGCCAATGGGTCTTGTGCTTGTCTTTGCTGGAAGACATTTCATTATGGCTTTGATCTCATTACCTGTTATTGGTTTATTTTGGTTTTTTATATTTTCGTGGTTCAATCTTCGTAGATTGTATGTATCTTGGACTTTATTCTTTTTTTTTAGGTTTTCCAATTTATTGGCATATAGTACTCATAGGTGCCTCTAATGATCCTTTAAATTTCTGCTGTATTGGTTGTAAACTCCTCTTTTTCATCTCTAATTTATTTTGAGTCTTCTCTCTTTTTTTCTTTTTTTATTTAATCTGCCTAAAGGTTTGCCATTTTTTTAAAATATTTTCAAAGAACCTAACATTTTGTTGCATTTATCTTTTATATTTTTTAATTTCAATTTAATTTATTTCTGCTCTGATCTGCTTTTTTTTTTTTTTTTTTTCCCAATTTTGGGTTTGGTTTCTCTTGCTTTTCTAGTTCTTTAAGATACATCTTTAGAAAGGAGCTGATATTTCATTCTATAGACAATTGTTCTCACCAAAAATTATGAAGTAAGAATATGTAATTAGGCAGAGTGTTTCTCAATTGAAAGTAACCAAAATTTTTTGAGTAAACTTTTGCTGAAATGAACAACAGAAAACGTTGTCATTTTAGCCAAAGCTGAAGTATTCAATGGGAAGACAGGAGAAAACGGAATACAGGATTTGAGGCAGTCCCAGGTAAAGGAAGAATGGAAAGTGTGGGACAATACTATAGTAAAACTGCTTTCCCTGGGACCCTCCCATTGTCTGAAAACCCTCCAGATAATAAAACAACCTCCAACTATTTCCTTCTTTATTTTTGATGCTCCAAGATTCTAGGTATTTGAGGGGAACATCTGACGTCCGATTATAAGCGAGATGTTCCCGTCCTATCTCTATCTGAGTGGCTACTAGAAGGTACTGATCTCTCCTGCTACTGTAAGACTATACACTTCCACAATAAAAAGACTACACACAAGGAAGCAGAGATAATTCTCCAAACATAAATGGGAGTATGGCTAACAGAAAAGGTCTCCAACACGCTAAAAACAATAATTTAGACAACTAAAATCTTGTAGCACTATGCAAAGTCCATTGGATTAGAGAGAACCCAGATAGAAACAATTGTAGCCTTGTAGTATCCCAGATATGTGATGCTAACATTCTGGATTTCAGGATATGTGTGGCCACAGAATCAGTAACACAGCTTCTGACTTCCACACATAGATTTCTAGCTCTCCATGTTCAACTGAACAGAATGCCTCTGTATTTGTCAGTGTCCTCAATATTTGGTCTTTATAATTATAGATGCCAACACCACAAACATAAAAGGAGAATAAAGATAGAAAATATAGAATACTCGGTTGTAGAAGAAATGTGTGGCAAACTGACCAGTGTTAAAGAATTTGTTTGGATGAGGGCTGGTAAATTGCCCCCCTTTCTTTTTTCCTGTGGAAGAACTTTAGCAATTCCAACATCCTTATTTCCCTTTTTACTGTACATGTAATAAATCCAATTTCATCAGTCTTAAAACTGCTAATAAAAGGTAAATGGATAACTTTATATGGGCACCATCATTAGTAACATAGAACAGAGAGGACCATTGGTGTTTTTTCATGCCACCTAATTCAACAAATACGAGAAAAGAGAGGAAAATTTATTAGCCATTTCTAAATCCTCAAGATGGAAGGACATCTTTTCTATACAAATCTAAAAATATTCTCTTAGGGAGAATTAAAAGCACTATTCAGTGCAAATTTGTGTCTGGCAGCTAGCTGAAGCAGAAGTTGTCTATTTGCTGCAGCTGATGCCGATCAGACTCCAAGGCGCAGTATGTGCCAGCTGAAGTCTGTCAACAGGGAGACCAGCATAAGGGCAACATGATAGTCAAAACAGGATAAAACCACAGTCTAAACAAGATGACATGAGCATTTGTGCAATTAACAGCATCAGCAAGAAGAAAGTTTGGAATATTCTGCTAGAAATCCATACAAGGCAGGACGGCTATTTTGCCACAATCTTGTTATATTTGGCCAAATAGAATCAATGACACAATGGAAAACACTGCATAACAATAGAAAAGGATAGAGGAAATGCTGGTGACAAAGTCATAAGTTTGAAAACATTATCATGGCTGTTGCTATTGTAAGCACAGCATATCCCAAATCCAATATTCACTTGCATACTCATTCATGACTGCATTCAGGGCTATTGGCTGCCCACTTTGAGCCAGGAAATGTGCTGACTTATCAATAATTATTATTTGGTTGAATTTTTAAAACGAGTGTTCCTGGTCCACATTATCAGTCCTATGTCGCAGATGACAAAGACACTGCGAACAGTTTAGAGCACCACCGTAGTGGAAAGACCAAGAACTGCAAGTTTAGACAAATCTAAACTGGACTTCCCGTTCTGCTGCCTATAAACCCTGGAGACTTAGGCAAACCACATACATTTTCTGGATTTGATTTTTCTTATATGAAATATAGCTTCAGACATGTATAATTTAAGAAGATTCATGATTGCTTTCCACGCTATTCTTTACATGAAGTAGGTATTCAGTGAATGCTAGAACCAATATTATTATTGCTGTTATGAATTAAATCGTTAAAAGTGCTTTATAATTTTTTTTATTTGTGTAATTTTCACAGCAGCTCAGATTATTAAGAGTACTAATATTTTAAGATAGAAATTTTGTTTACTAACCAGGGGCAGACACAGTGCTAAGGACTTTCCATACATTATGGAATTCATTATTATATTTATTTCCTTATCCTAGCTTGACATGAATTAGTTATTATTCCTGCTTTTTTGTCCAAGAAACAGAGGCTCATGGCAGTTTTGATCACACAAGTAATAATTTTATTACAGGGCTTCTCATTTTCAAATCTGATGCTCATGCCACTATTTCAATCTTTCCACTGATTTTAAAATAACAAAAGACAAATAGCATTGTTTATTAATAATCTGCAAAGCAAAAGGTGAGTCAGTCTTTATTCCATTTCCACTTGAACTTTATAGAAGTACTTTAGAATTAGTTGTGTCTATTTTTAAATGCCATCAATCACAGAATTGGCTTCACAATTTTGTCCTTAATGATGTTTTGTTACATAATTTATATTATCTAATATAATGTAAATGTATTATAACAAATACATGTATTTGCTAAATGGAATATTATTATAAATTATATGCAAATAAATCAAATTATATGTATATTAATATCTGATGCTGTTGAAAATCTGCTTCCAGAAGAAGGGTTGAGAGGGATCATATGACTCAAGTAGAATATTGGCACATCTATATAGTGTATTACATTGTTAGTATAGTAAATATTTTGAGTATTAACGAGAAGTTTAAAGAATTACTATCTGTTGACAGGAATATAGGGCACTGGCCTGTGTGGTTGATGCCATTTTCCTGAGCTCAGTTTTCCTTAGCTACTTATAGAAGAAAATATAATCATAATTCCTGCCACATTATATTATCTTCTTATTGAGTTATTTAGATTTGCATGATTTTTACATCAACACTTTGGTAGTACTTTAAAGATTTGGTAGAATACCCCTTCTCAATGTCTTCTAGGACCTTGTTGCTACTCAGAGTAGAAGAATGGATATCACCTGGTGACTTAATAGAAATGCGGAATCTGGGGTCATTCACCAAAATGGCAGAATTCAATTCTTCAATTTTACAAGATCCCCAGGTGATTTGTCTGTACGTTAATGTATTATAAGCGTTGTTCTAAAACCTACAGGGTACAAAAGCTATAATTTTGCTGAATACAATTTTCATGTCTGGTGAAAATAAAAGAAGATTTAGGTTACCCTAATCCTCTTGTAGCAAGAGGAGCTAAATTGCAGCAGAAAAGTTTAGAAAGCTGATATTCTTTTAGGTGCAGAAAATAAGGCAGGATTTTAAAAATGTATAACTATTAAATATTTTGATTCTAAATCTAATGTGTTTAGGTTATTTTAGTGAAGTAAGTGATATAAATCTCCTTAGAAGCATTCTATTTCTTTGTTACTAGGGGACGTTAGCATCTGTTTTTTATGCTTGCTTATTTCCCAAACACTTATGTATTTGAATAAATAGCATGCTTATTTGGTGTTAAAATGCTTTATGCAACATCGTTTGCAACTGAGTAAATAGGAGTTGGTTTTGATGCAACTGCTACAAATAATAGAATAGTCTGTTGGGAATGAAATATGGTTTTCCAATCTTCCTGAACAGATTTCACATTACCAAGCAATCTTAATATAAATTCTCCTGGATCAGTGAGAATTGCATGCCAACAAATTAGAATATATAGAAAGATCTATGTATGTAGTAAGCCACATATGCAAATTAAACTACTTCATCAGGAGAAATGGTTTCTCACTTGAAGGCTGTAGGTTTCAGATCATGGAGCAGTGAGTGAAAACCATGAATAGTATTTCTAGAAAAATGCTTAAATTATCTCTTGTAACATTGTTTACTTGAGCCTCTACATTTACTTCAGTGATTTTTTCTCCAAGCTTCACTTATACCCTGGCCCCATCAAAGCTTCGTTCCATGAATGTTGTGTTCAAAATCCAATTTAAGGGCTCTCTTTACATATATTTTATAATTTCAAAGTTGTCTGTGTCCAGGAAAGCAGAAGTAGCCACAGATTTATATAGAATTCTATTTTGCTGTTATAGCACTCAATCCACAGATTTGCCTTTTCTGTTCCTCCTTGTACCTCAGACTGCAGGAAGAATAAAAACCTAAGTTTTTATAGAATTGCAAAATAAAGATGCACTTACTGCATTTGAGAATCAACAGAGTACTAGTGACTTTAGATGAGTAAAAACAAAGAATTGAGAATTGTCGTATAGCACATTTTAAAATAATTTTTAAAGAACCTACTAAGCCAGGAAGGCCTTCTGAGAAGTTTTTTGAATAATACTCTAAACTACTTTTAGCCTTGGCCTTATTTGCATATTATCTGTCTGATCAAAATGCAGTTGTAGTCATCATTTGAAGCATAAAAGAATCAAAGATTTTACAACCTACTAGAATCTAATAACCTTGGCTTAAAACAAAAATTAAATCTCCAAATACCATGGTTTAAAAAGATAACTTTTAGAAAGCAATTTTTAAATACTTCCCATTTGTATTTTAGAAATAGTCTCATCAATTTTTGATTAAGAAACAAAAAAATTCAAATTAATTTTATTTGAGAATATTATCTAAGATGTTTAAATTGTAAACCCTTCACAAATTCTGAAAGGAGAATAAAATATCTGTAACTTGAGAGACCGGTTTCACCTTTCTAAAAAATATTTTCAACAGTCATCATTAGTATAGTGATCTAAAATTTACTGTATATTTTTCTATAAACAATTCCAATTACTTTTATTTAATCGAACTGGGGATCTCTATCTTTCCAACGTGACAGAGATATAGTGGGGCTTAGCCCAAGATCTCAAAGTTGTAAAGCATGGAATGTGTGTTCAATTTCAGGTCTCCTATTCCAAATCCTCTGTCTACACCACCATAGTGTCATCTCCTAATTAAAGTAACTAAGTCTCTTGCTCCCTTTAAGTCTGGCATTACATTGTGTTTCCATAAATGATTTTTCACCCCTTTCTCTGTAGTACTTCATACTTTCTTAAACCATGCTTAAGCATAGACAACATTTCTCCACTTATATACTTTCTTTTTTTAAAAAATCAACACGGTAACCTTCATTTATCCCTCTAGAATTTCACCATAATTCTGACAATTTGTGAAAGTTCATAAGGTTATATTATATTCTCATTCTTTTCCTCTGAAATTCTGGAGATGTCATTCTCTACAACTTATCTGCAAAATTAATGATCATGTTCCCAATTCAATCATCAAAGTCACTGATTAAAATTCTCAACAATGGGTCTGGAACCTATCACTGTGGGACATTACTTATGTCACCTGAACTTGGCAGTGGCCCATCAAATACAGCTCATTCAATAATATTGTAGCTCTGTGTTTTAGCATAATGGTGGTTGAAACAAGAGGATATATCCCAATTTATAGATGACCATTGGCATGCAGTACAGAACCCAAACCTTTACGAAGTAAAACTATATTGGACATATTACTTTTTCCTAGATTTGTCATGTCTGTAATTTTATCATAGATGCAATTGATCATAAAGGATCTATATTCCTTATTGGTAATTAACAAAGTAGTTATTCCTCTGTACTGGTAATTAGCAGAATAGTTATTAATCTTCTTTGTACATAAACTAGTCTCAAAAGAAATACTTTACATAGATTGCTTGTGGCTTGTTGAAATGAATATGATATTTGGCCTAAATTTTACTTTGCAGGTATTCCTGCCATTTGTACTAATTGAATTAAGTTTATAATGTGCGTATGATAAACATCTTAACATATTTAAGAAACCTAAAAACCTTAAGATGAATAGATTTTTTGTTTTATTTCTGCTTCTCTGAATGACTATTTGAAGAGTCAAAACTTCAAATTACTATTAATGGTGATTGGTACATTGTTATTCTAAATAATAACATTGTTGGGCTGGAAGTGGTTTTTGAGAGACTTTTTGTCATTTATTTTTACCTATTTACTGGCTCTTCAGAGATTACATAAGCTAAAATAACGTAAGTGCTTAAACTCACAAACTATTTATGGTTTCTTATTTTTTTCCAATCAGTTTAACAGAGAAGTTTAAAGTTGTATACCTTTTCACTTATCAACAGAGCAGCCAACTAAGATAGTCCATCTATATTATACACTCAGTGATCACTGTAGTCTGCTTTTTCACCAATAACGGTCTGTTTCTATAATGCCGTTCAGCGTCTGGCCATCCTTGTGATTCACATCTTTCCTGGAACTTAATTAGATAATTGAACAACAATCAACTTATTCACTCTCAGTGGCCCTCAAGAAAGAAATGTCAATAATAATTCTCCTTTACAGAAGCCAATTTAGGCTTGATTTAAAGCCATTGGTCTACTTTGTTATACATGTCAAGCACCCAGTACCTACTTGGTTAATTTGCTACCGTCCAAGAGTTTTATTTATTCATTTTTTTCCCATGTATCAACCTTTTGATTAGAAGGTGAGGTGACATAGCACATACACTGTTCCTGTTAGATTTTCAAAAGTAGGAAACAAGTGAACATTTAAAAAAATCAATTTAAACACACTTTATCACGGTTTGAAGGGCATGGAACAGTGCTGATCTTAGAGCAGCTGTGAAGACGGGTTTATCAGGCCAGCTGGAAATAGTTTACCTTGTCTCTAGGTTATTTTGCTCATGTTGCTCTTTAGGGAACTACATGTTATCAACACCCAGGAATTATCAAGCTAAGTGAAATGGACTAGAGATTAATGGATAAATCAGCATGGCAGACTATTGAGAGAGAACTGGTAAGAACACCACATACTTGTATTTGGGGATTGATACTTTTCTCTGTAGAAAAGTCATGCTTAAAACAAAAAATCTTTTGAGAAACCTACTAGTGAATGTAAAGAAGGAAGCCAGGAATTTAGATAATCTGAAAAGTCCTTGTAAGCTGAGAGAGTTATAGACAATCTATTGCCTTTGCAAGTGTGCCTGGATAACTTTAACTCAGCATTGCTGAAAAGTAATATTCCCCTTTCTCAGTATATTTTTCTTATTATCTTCTTTTGATGATTTTTTTTTAAAGAAAAGGTAATACAATTGTCGGTCCAGGTTGTGGCAAAGCTTTCTCTAATACATGGTAAAATTATGGTGTAATAATGAAAATTTTTATTTCTTAGGAAGAATTGTAGTTTATTCTGACATTATGTCCTCTTTGGGTTTTTTCTTTCTGTTTTAATATTAAGTATTTCTTTACTAATGAAATTAAGGAGAGATGACAAGATATATTTATAATGATTTCATTGATAAAATAAAAATTAAAAACCTTTGGATGATCCTAGAATTAAAGAAAAAATGTTTAATTACAATAAAAATCTCAGTCTGGATACTACCAGTTTATGTCATTAATTTTTCCTGCTGTAGAACCAGTCATTGTGTAGAAAAAAAAAAAAACACCTGATCTCTTTCATGCGTTTTTGTTCCAAGAACAATTGATTCATCTCATTCAGGCTTTCTTGTGCCAGAAACAATAGAGTCATATAATTTTGATATATTGCATAGGTGAAGCACTTCTGTAAATAAATCTTATATGGAACTAAATTACTTATGAGTTCTGGGACGCCTCATAGCCTTGGCTCTGCAGTGGTATACTGGCAAAGGATGCTGCTAGATATCTAACAACAGGGTAGGGGGTTGGACAACTTGATTTGTAACATTGTAACATGACTTTTGTGATTTCAGTTCTCCTAATATGATGAGATTCAAGCTACCAACATGAAGTCTTTTCCAGTAGTTAGGAAAGGTGCACATTAAGCTGAGCAAGCAGTGCTGGTGCAGGGTTCAGAAATCCACTGCTACCTTTGGATCTCTCTCTGTTTATCTTAGTTTGTTTAGGCTGCTATAACAAAATACCATAAAATGGATAGTTTGTAAATAACATAAATTACTGCTTACAGTTCCGGAGGCTGGGTAATATCAAGATGCTGGCAGACCCTGTGTCTGGTGAGGATTCCTGTCCTGATGTCGCCTTATCGTTGTGTCTTCACATGGGAAGAGGGAAAGGCAGGTCTCTAAGGCCTTTTTAAAAGGGCACTAATCCCATTTATGAGGGCTCCATGCTCATGGTCTGTTCATTTCCCAAAGGTCCCACCTTCCTAATAGGCTAACATTTGTGGTTAAATTTCAACATATGAACTTTGGGAAAGACACACACATTTGGGCCATAGCACAATTATAGTTTTTATTAGAAGCATGCTAAGTACTTAAGAAAGATTGACATTAGTAAAAAGGGATTGATAAGGGACCTAAAAAAATGAAAAGAATTCAATACAAATGAAACAAAGAAAAGTTATAAAAACTTTTTAAATTGTTACATTAAATAACATGTTTGCCCGTTTCACCCCAGCTGTTTCCTAACTGGCTCTGAATCTAAGGCAATGGAATTTTGACAAATATATTTACTGTTTTATTACGTTCTGGTTAGTAAAATTATACTATTATATAGACAGTAAATATGCTTTGCAGACATTAATTTCCCAGCAGGAAAATAACTTGGAAACCTGTTCTACAGTCAAGGAAACAGCTTTTCTTAGGCATCACGTCTAACACACTTAGTGGGTATTCAATAAATATGCTGTGGATGGTGAAAGCATGTGTCTTAGAATCTTGTATTTGGAAAAAGTTTAGGAGAGAAATGTTATATTTTCCTTTGCAGATCTATGTGTTATCCTAAACTCTAATTCCCTTTCCTGACCCCATCTGCTTTGCATGCTTCAGAACACTACTAATTTTGCAGCTAACTTTAAGTATACAGATACCTAAGAGAACAAAAGTCCTTAGACCCTTATCCTCAGATTTCAAAACCAAAAATGATTCCAATATAAAGATCCCCCAAATTATAAATAATAATACATTAAATTATAAATGCTAATTTTAAAATATAATAATATGTATATCAATTTTAAAGTATACTTATAAATTTCTATTTCTGCTTTGACATGGCATGATTATGGTAATGAGTACTTCATACAGCATCGTATTAGAGTGAAGAGATTTGAATTAATGTATGAAGATTATTAGAAGCAGGTAGTGAATACTCTTTATTGGTAAGAGTTGTAGAAGCAGTATAATACAAAAATATTATTTGTTTCTTTAGTCTGCCACCTTGACAAGATTAAATTATGGTAATAATTTAGAAATCACTTATTCTGTGCTAGCTCCTACCATACAAAGATATATAAAGTTATTTCTAGGCTGGGTGTGGTGGCTCATGCCTGTAATCCCAGCATTTTGGGAGGCCAAGGCGGGTGGATCACTTGAGGTCAAAAGTTCAAGACCATCCTGGCCAACATGGTCAAATTCCATCTCTACTAAAAATACAACAGTTAGCCAGATGTGGTGGCACATGCCTGTAATCACAGCTACTCATGAGGCTGAGGCAGGAAAATCACTTGAACCTGGGAGGCAGAGGTTACAGTGAGCCAAGATCATGCCATTGAACTCCCGCTTGGGTAACAGAAAAAACGATTTTTCTCTATCTTCATTAGCTCTTAGTGCATTAAGATTTTATGACTAAAAAAAAAAATGAAAATAGCTACACTTAGACTATATAACTTCTTTTCTCTTAAACTATATAACTTTCTTCCATTATATATATTGAAAAAAGCAAATATTAATTAAGCAATGACTATGGCTTAGGGCTGTGCTGAGTACTTAGAACAGAAGCTAGGGCTGCTCTATCAATCTCCTGTTACCTTACCTCATCCTTGGGCTCTCCTGGCTTTCTTCTGTGGGGCATCTTTGACTGATGAAAGCAGATAAATGAATACTCCAGCTTCCTCACTTGAAACATTCTCCCCACCTTCCAATCGGAGATATCTCTGACATATGCATTTTAAACTGTATCCCAGAATTTGCTTCATGGGAATAAGCTCTAGTGCCCATAGTACTGGGCTCGATGATACTGTTTATTGCTACCTAGTCTTTCCTGTATAATTCTTCTACCAATGATCTCCACACTTCCCAAATATACCATCTGTATTTGAATCCTGGTCTTAGGATCTACTTTCAAGCAGTGACAAACCAAGGCACTAGAATAGGCTTTTAATTTCAAGAAAAGACAGCAAGCAGAAATTAGGGGACAAAACTTGAGAATTGCCCATTAAATTTTAGGATATTATGGCAAAAAATAATTCCCTGAGAATAAAGGCACCTAACCTCTGCCCTTCTTTCTTTACAAAGTGTCTCTGCTACAAGAACACTTGTCTTCCCTGAACTCAGTTTCTTATTCGTAAAATAAGAGTTTTGTCTCCAGAGTCCCTTCCAAAACTAACTTCATAATTCTAAGGTTATAAATGCCTACAATGTTTGCTTCCATAAATAATTTGTAATAATTTCCAAAATAAACATTGGGTATAGTAGATATTTCTTAAGAACCTGAGAAATTTTGTGCATGTAACTCATTCATTTATTCCACAAAATTGACTAAATATCTGGTCTGCCTACAGTACTGTAGATCCACATTGTGCAATAGGTAGCCAACTAGCCGTATGTAGCTTACTTTGAATTTTAATCAATTAAAATCAAATAAAATTAAAAATTCAATTGTTTAACCTCACTACCACATTTCAGGTGCTCAATAACCACATATATCTAGCGGCTACTATATTGGACAGAACAGTTAGAAAACATTGCCATCATTGCAGAAAACTATAGCATAGCACTGCTCTGGATGATGTTAAATATTAAATCAGACAACTTGCCTTCAAGACACAACACCTAAATATTTCAGTAAAATATTAACATGTGCTTGAATATAGTTAATATTAAGTGAGTATTTCAATAATATGCATTAAAGTCATTGAGATGTAAATTTTTAGTGAAGACTTCCTGGTGGATAGGGAATCGGAAGGTTAGAAGAGTAGGCTGACATTTTAAGATGGGAATAGAGGCAGGTCAGGGTTGTTTAGGGAAAATTAATTAGACTTAATAGAAGGAGGGAAAGAGAAAAAGTACAGAGTAAAATTATAAAAAGCAGTCACCCATGGTTTCCAGGATCCCTTAAAAATAAAACCTGAGTTATGATCTCCAGCTATATAATCAGATGAGTCTGTAAAACCATTATTAATAATGAGCAAGGACCTCCCTTTGTCCCTGCAATGGGACATATTGGGAAACTTTTTTTTTTTTTAACCTGTCAGCTGCCTTCTTCCCTCTAAAAACTGAAGAAAATGTTTTGGTGAATGTTTTGACATCCGATATAGCTGTTACAGATTATTCTTCCCTATCATACCTTCTGAATATGGACTTTAGAGCTTTACATATTTGCTCCTATTAATTAAAGGGAGAGTATATTTGTTCCCCAGATGTTAAATAAAGTACTGAATCAGGTACCCTGAGCAATTTAAATCTAATTCCTGACCCCTTAATAGCAGGGGCTTTAGAGCTGCTTTCATCTACCATGGACCTCAGTATGTTCTAGCTGTGTGGTAATTATGTTGATTTGCCTGAAGAAGTGTTCTCAAGATCATGATGTCATCTCAAGGGTAATGGATGCTTGAGAGTTGTTGAATATTTAATTTGTCAGAAGGGGTCAAAGGAAAGAGATGTTATGCTACTTTTCAAGTATTTTAAGAGACAGAAAATTAGAAGCTCAAACAAGCCCTTAAAAATAACTGATGGAAACTTCCAAATATAAAACCCACAATCTGAAAAACTAGCAACATAGTGTTAAGAGTGACATACTTATAGAGTGGTTAAATATATTTCATTATTTTGTAGTTATTACAAATATATTTGTAAATACATCTTTCATACATTCTGCCTATTTGCTTGGCAGTTGGCGGTACATTCACTATTATTTTAAAATGGTGTCATGATTGTTGTAAATATAGTACCAAAAGAAAATCTGTATATGCACACATAAAAGCATTATCAGGTGTCCCTTAGGAAAATATACATAATTGCTTTTAAACAACTTAGTTATTAAGGGATTGTGTACATTCAGAAAGATAGTATCTAGTAACTGCTCTTTTAGAGGATACTGTTTATTTTGGATTGGATGTAATTGTGATTTACATTTTAAAATAGTATCAGATCTCCTCATACATCTGAAAGTAGTATCAAGTAATTTTTTTATGAAGCACACATTTTTCATATTTAACTCTTGGAATATAATAGAAATTCCTTAATATTTGGTTTCTGATTTCCCCATAGTTAATTTTTTTTTCTTAATTTCCTGTAATGATAAAAATGTGGCCATGATACAAACTAACTAAAAAATAGTTGGTAAGATTGCCACTTGGGACTCTCAATGTTTTACTTTTCCAAGAGTTACTCAGGCTTAGAAAGTAATTACAAATTTCAATCTTAATATATGAATTTATTTTTAAAGTCTTGTTCCAAGTAATCACTAGAGTATTTCTATGTACATGGTTTGAGGTGGAGAATTAACAATACTTAGTTTCTACATTTATGTCATTATATGTGAACATAAAGGAAACATGGTTGAGATCCATGAACAGTCTTAGAGTCAATGTGATAAGTAAGTTCCCTAAATTTATTGCAAATTTGTAGGTGTTTGTGTGTATGCACTTTGGGGGGGAGATAACCTATTATGTTTATCAAATATAAAATATGTTCCATTGGCCTGCCATTTTAAAGTATAAAGTGTAGGCAATTTGATAAAACCCCCAAATCATCAAAGCCCACTAGAAGAACCATCTCTAATTGTGCCTAATGCATCAACATTTTGATCTTTAAATATGATCATTTGTTCTCTCTCTCTACATAATGTAGAGTGCCTTTGGAACTGAATTATTTGTGATTAAAATTTTATTTTTTAAATTTATTTTCTGGTAGCTTCACATGATGTAATATCTATAAAAATGCAAAACAATTTAGATTAAAAGTGTGCTGTATTTTCACCCCAGGCCCCTAGCAGAGGAAAACATTGCTTTGAGTCTCTTTGCATTCTTCTGGACAAATACATAGATAAATGGACAATGAAAAGCATAGACTTTCTCTCTCTCTCTCTCTCTCTCTCTCTCTCTCTTTCTCTCTCCTGTCTCTTTCTTGCTCTCTCTCGCTCTCTCTCTGCTTCTCTCATATCAAAATTACAGCATGCTATACCTAAAATTTTGTGCCTTACTTTTTAATTTTAAAAATATACCTTGAAAATCAGCCCTCATAAGTACATTTAGAAGTATTTCATTCTTTTAATATACAAGTAATCCATTGTATGGATGAACCATGATTTATATAACTAACCCGTATTAATAGATATTTAAATTGCTTTTAGATGTGCTGTTATAAACTATGATGCAATGAATATGTTGCATACACATTGCAAGGTTAACTTGTATAGATCCAATTTTAAGAAGTGGAATTACTGCTTTAAATGGTACCTGAATATTTAATATCCATTACACTTCCACCAACAATGAATGAATGAATGTGATTGTGCAAACTTTTGAGAACTCAGCATTTGCTTTGGTTTTTTAATAAAACCCAGTGGGTTGGGGATGTATTCAATGAATCTTTTAGTTTAATTTGTTAGTATAGTTGAGAAACTAACTTATGACTTCTTGTTTCAGATCTCTACCAATCTCTTCAAATGCCTTATCTTGTAGAACATGCAATGTGAAATATTTAGTTAAAATATTTTAATTGTCAAGTATAATTACTGCCCAAATTATACTCTAATTTTTTGGGGAGTGGCTAACCGTTCTACTACTATATGGTTCAATTAGTTAGCATAGAAATGTTTATTATTATTAAATACGTATTTATTTAAATCATACCCTGAGGAAAAAAAAATTTCTACACCCATTAAAAGAGTAGTTAAAATATAATAGCCATTGTTGGACTTGAGGCGGTAAGCCAAAAAATATGCAAACCAAAAGAACCAAATTGTATATGAGAGAATAATCAAATACTCCATGTGCAGTTTTATTGCTTCTGTAAGTCCTTCCCTTGCCTATAAATAAAATTGCTGAACTTCTCCAGGAAATGTTGTTTTTGTAGCATTCCAACCCTGATAGTAATCAGGAGGCACTAAAAATGCTCATGAAAACTGTATTCCACCAATTAAGTGAAATTCACACATGGTTAAATAAGTAACCTAATGTGCCTAAGCAAACATTTTATATGGTTTCTCATTACTAAGCCTTCATAACAAATCCATTGAAGTAGTTTGTTGTTATCTATTTAAATTATAACCTCAAATTTAATCAAAATCTTTTCTTTAGGGCAAAATAGTCCTCTGTGTGTGGATGTTGCTGTAACTGATGTTCAAGGAGTCGCACAGACATTTTACCTATCACTTAGACTGTTAATGAATACCTTTACACATGGCTTTTCCACAACAAGGTGATAGATGTTTGATGTCTGTCCTCCATCAACTATAGGAGAGGGTGCTGCTAGTGGATACTGAGTTCAGATTTCAGACCTTTGCAATCTGCATGTATAAAACAAATGTTTTCACAATATAAAAGAAATAGTTCTCTTTTGATAAGATTGCATAATTCCAAGATCAGCATCCATCTGGTGTATATATTTTTTTCTTTTAGCTTATGTTAATGGCTTTATTTGGCAACTTAATGTTTTCCTTTTTCCTTCTAACAGCAGGTGAAAGAATTCATAAATCTGCCATGAACATTTGCCAATGAATATTCATATCTGAGATGTCTGATTGCAGCAGTTTGACATTTTTATTTAATTTCCATCAAGAATAAGAAACGCTTTGTTTCTTAATTCATAATGCATTCTAATCGGTTTCCACACATTATACCACTGGTTAAGTTATTGTAATTGTCAGTATGACACATCTAATTTATAAAATAAGAATATTTGGTATAAGCCAGGAAAAAAAATGACTAAGAATTAATCTCACAAACTCATTGAAAAGAGTATATCTTTGTGTTTTTATTGCATAATTTGTGAAAAGCATTACACAATGCTGAGCATTTCCATTCCCTATGCCAAATACCTGGAGCTGTTTCTACGGTATGTGCTGGTATCCCCTGTTGGATAAGCTAATCAGGTCTCTGTTGGCTGTTGGTATAGAAGCCCCATGAGCAGTGAACATAAGCTTGATGGGATATAGCTTCAGTAGATCATGGTTCTATGAATAAGAAGGCAGGATTGGTTCAACCTGAGTCAATACAGGCTTAGTGCAATTTTAGTGAATATTTGAGATTGTTTGTCAAAAGTCAAAGCAGTTACAGCAGCAAAAATAATTTTTCATTAATTGCAACCTGTCTTTAGATTGATCCTTTACCACTTCCTTCTTTTTTAAATGAATGTTATTGTGTATATTTACATATATATACAACATGGGGCTTTAAGACACATAGATGTTAAAATGATTACTACTGTGGAACAAATGAACATATCAATCATCTCACACAGTTACTCATTTCCTCCAATCCTGCCTGGGGCAAGAGCAGCTATAATCTACTCATTTAGCAAAAATTCTGAGTGCAGTACACTATTATTCACAATAGTCTTCATGTTCTACATTTGATCTTTAGGCTTCTTCATCTACCATGCCCCCATACTTTCTTAAATTAAGTATATATAAGAATCTTCCAGAAAGCTTACTAAAATACAGATTCCTTGGCAACATCCCCAGGGAACCTCATTCCATGTACCTGGGTTGGGGTCCAATAATTTTCATTTCCAACAAGTTCTCAAGTAATGATGACAGTGCTCTACCACACTATATTTAAGTAATTTATAGTACTGGCTATCTACTGGCTTAAATAAAATATACAAAAATCTAGATAAAAATACAGTTCAGCAAATCATAAACAAGCCTGTATTGGCATACAGACTACAAGAATTATATTGTGGGGGGAGCCTGGTGTTTAGAGCAACACACACATTTAATAATCCAACACAGCAAGTGCTTTCTCTAATCCAAGTTCTAAATACTGCATTTGCGCATGGCATGTATTACATGCAAGGAATTAAAACCTAAACACAAATGCATGTTTTTAAATCCTCTTGTGAAATAGAATCTGCATTCCCCAGTTTGTTTTTGTAATTGAAATGCTAAATGTAACAGTAAATTAATGCATTTTTGTTTTTAATCACCTATAAATAAAACACTGAAGAAAAATATCTAACAGATTAGAAGACAAAATTGTGGAAATTAGAGGGCATTTTCCTACCCTGTTATTGAACTCAATGCATTTATTTTTAGTCACGATTTATGACATACTGATTTTTGTGTTTTTTCAAAGTGGGCATATATTTTCTTCACTACCCAAAACAATTTTGATGGCCTGTCAGGTTTCAGCACTGACAATTAACACTTTTTTGCTGTGATGGTGATGGAGGTGGTTGTTTTTAAGAAATCAAAGCTTCCTAACTTGTTTTCTTTACTTTACATGCATCCCCTTCCAAGCATATTCAACTTTGCTGCCAGGCATCTTTCTAAGACACTAATATGATCATGCAACTCATTATCTTAATTTAAATATTTTAAAAGCTTCTCACTGCTTTTAGCATAAAATGAGAACTTCTTAGCCTTACTCCCAAGTCATAGCTTGACCCCAGACTACCTCTTCAGCTTTATAGCTAAGCCTTTTCCTCCAGTTGTAAAACAAAAGTTCCCGATTCCCTATTCCTAAAATGTCTTTATTCATATCTTTCCCAGTTAACTCCTATTTCTCCTTCAAGACTCTCCTCATTCTTATTCCACCTCTTCTGGAAAATTTTCCTTGTGGCCCCCATTCCCTATATCTCCATTATACCTTTAGTACACTTGCAGCATAGCACCAGCTAACACTGTTCACCTGCCTCCCAGTAAGTTGCAAGATCCTCAGGACAGGACAGGAGGATGGGCCGTTATTATTTATTTTTATCACCGGGCCAACATATAATAGACACTCAGTAAATAGCTTTTTGTTGTTGTTGTTGTTATTTTGGACACAGAGTCTTGATCTATCACCCAGGCTGGAGTGATCTTGGCTCACTGCAACCTCCACCTCCTAGGTTCAAGCAATTCTTGTGCCTCAGCCTCCCAAGTCACTGGGACTACAGGCACCTGCCACCACACCTGGCTAGTTTTTTGCATTGTTAATAGAACCAGGATTTCTTCATGTTTCCCAGGGTGATTTGCAACTCCTGAGTTCAGGCAGTCTGCCTGCCTTGGCTTCCCAAAGTGCTAGGATTACGAGCGTGAGTCATCGCACCCCGTCAGTAAATAGCTTTTAAACTATTAACTTACTAACCATGTCGTGAGTAATAAGTAAGACTGGATATCTAAAGCCAAATAGTAAAGGGCCTAACCAGCCAGACAGAGAAGTTTGATTTTTCACCTGTTAATAGAAAAGTGTTGTGGTGTTGTGAATGTGAAAATGACACAGTGCAAACAATGATTTAGGAAACCAAGGCAATGTATTGAAGCTGTCACTGTAGTTTAGGTGTAGGGTAAGGAACATCTACATTTGTGTGGTATCAGTGTTGGTGGAGCAGTGAGAGAGATGCTGAATGCAGGGTTTGATAATTCCAAAATATCTGTCCTGGGAGATAAAAGGCAGGATGGCAGTGTTGTTGGACACAGAGTGATGAGAGGGAGAGACATTTGTTATATGGAAGATGGCAGGATTTTTTTTTTAATCATGTTTAGATAAGGGAAAATGGAAAGTAAAAAAAGAAAAATCAGTAATTACTTAAATATGAGTCCACCGTGTAAATGAGGTTCTAGGACCCCAATTTTGAATATGAGCATCTCTTGCACAAACGTGAGAGCTGATTTCATGAGTGCTGAACATCCATTTTGTCAGGGAGAGCAAAAGGAGAAGTCAAGAGGAAAAGTGACAGAGAACAAAAGAGAAATGAGATGCTGGCAAAAGTAGACATGACTTTTAAGAGAGCAATAGTCAATTTTATCAAAGCAAGCACTGTTCAAATTTTTCATATATTTGATGCAATCGTTTTCTAGACACACATTTCAGACATCCTGAAATTTTAGACACACGTAAAAGTAAAATATCTTTGTGAACAGCTCATGTAGGGTGGCCTAGAAATGGGGGTGCCAAAGGTTTTTCGATGGTTCTGCTCTGGGCATACTCACAGGTAACCCAATCCATCTGGAGCATGTGCACCAGGGTCCTCTCATGATTTCAGCCTCTCCAGTACTCGGCTTCTTCCCCATATCTCAATTTCTTCCCCTTCGCTAATACCTCTGACTTTTCCTTTCCGTTATCATATCTTCCTTTCTGCCTTTCCCATTACTTTGCATTTCACAGGAGAACCCCACCATGGGGGACGCTGAGGATGTGGTGAGACCACATGGGGAAATCAGGAAGATTCCCATAACTGAACTGAAACTCTCTCAGCCACAACCTCCAGCAACTTCTTTTCCCACCCAGCTGGTGGTGGCCACACATCTTCCTGCTATGCTGCTGGTTGGCATATGGTAGTTAACCATTTTCTCTCTAGTAGAGTGATGTTCCTCTAGGCCACTTCCTTTGTTCATGATGCTTGCTGTCTTGCTGCTTAAAATTAAAGATGACTCATTGGAACATTAAGAAAACCAGATGTGACATCTGTAGCAAACCTACCTCTCACCGCCACTGAGATATTTAGACATGAGCGTTGTTCATCACTTCTTGTTGCTGGTATTATCTTCAATTGCTCGTGACATTTTATGATTTCCAAAATAATTACCTACCTTTGTGTAATCACTAGAATTATAAAATGATTTCATGTAAATCCTTTCGTTCAATTCTTAAACAAGTCTTTGATCTAAAAACAAACATCCTCATTTTTCGAAGGAAGTGATCAGAGTGACTGAGTGATTTACCCAAAAGGATGCTGCGTAGATGTGGCAGAGTCAACCAGTGTCTGATGCTGTTCCCACTATACCACCTGATGGCTTTCGGTGTATTCATGTTTCTTCTAATAATTATAAATTCATGGAGCATATTCTTTTCTCAGTGGCCTTTTTATTTCAACTTTTCACCAATAAATGTTTTAGTAGGGCATTTTACAAATAAGAAAATTGAGATATGAAAATTTGAAAGAAGACGAGTTCTCTCAGCTAATTTGTGACGGAGATAATAGTAGAAGCCAGGCTTCATGACAATTATCTGCAAACTATTTTTATAGCAGATGTTCTCCTTTGGGTCCTTTTTTTCTTATTGTTTGTGTGTCAGAAGATATTTGAGTGCACTGCTTTCAGGTTTTCTTTATTTTGCACTAACTTCCTCAAAAACAGAAGGACATTTACCATCATCTGCTTCAGGCTATTCCTGCCACATGACCTATTCTTGTCATTGTCAGCCAACTTTTCTTGCAACCTAACCCATCCGTTTTCCATTTTCCTCCTGTATTTTTGAGCAGTTCGTTTACTGACCTCTTTGCTACATGTAATCATACTTAGGTCTCTAGGATGTAACAACAATCAAAAACTCATTTGTCCCTAGATGCTTCTCATAAGCTCTTGCTTTTTCTTCACAGATAAATGATATATATTTTCTCTCCATTTTCTGATTCCTTTTCACTTTTTAAAAACTGCACTTATTTAATGTATGTGTATGTGTAGGTGTGTGTTTCATAAAGGAAGCCATGAGCTTTCTCTTCAGACCATGCTTTTCTAACTTTAACCCATTCCACTAAGAGGACTCTCAGCAAGCTCACTCGTGACCTCCAAAGTTTCAATCCAGTCAACTCCATAACACACTCTTCCATGACATCTCTGCAACATTGGTAATAGCCAATAACGTCACCACTTTGAATTTCTGTCTCTTTCTGTGACATGACACTATGCTGAGTTTCTTCATAAACCTTGAACTCCTCCGTTTATCTTGTGGAAGTTGAGTGTAAGAGGGAAAGGCAAGGACACTGGAGCTCATATTGGGCAAATTGCTTAGCTTCTGTACCTATTTCCTTTAAAATGGAAATAATAGTAGTACTTACCTTTTAAGTCCTAACTTACTAAGTCTAAGGTATTGTCTTACTGGCTTGTTTTGAGGATTACAGGTGTTAACACGTGTACAGCACTTATGACAGTGTGTAACACATAGTAGTTCTTAGCAAATTATTCTGTTACTACTGTTTTTGCTGCTGCAACCACCACTGTTACTCCTCTTCCACCTACTCTTCCTCTCTTTTTTTACCCACAATCTAAAAATGGGTTCTCCCTAGAGTTCTGTTCTTCGCTTTTATCTCCTCTAAATTCCCTCCAGGGCCATCATGTGTATTGTCAGGTTTCCAAATCACCACATATATTTTGATATTTCTTAAATCTTCATTTTCATCCCCTCACCTGAGGGGATAGTATGTCCTGAACCCTTTCAAAATCAATATAGATAAAAACAATAATTTTTTAGGGGTTTTAATTAGTGGTCTCTAATATCTATAGTCTTGTCAATTGTAGCTTTAACAATTTCACATCTCTTTTCTCTCTCCATTGCCTTTAAAACTGCCTTAGTTTAATGTACTATCATCCCAAAAAGCAAATGCAAACAAATTTGGTCTCTTGGCGTTGCTGATAAAGTCAGCTTTCTAGAACATACACCTAATCATTAACTTATCAGCTAAAAATCTTCCTTAAATCTTTCATGCTGTAACATCTATACTTTTTATTATAAAGGGCAAAAATTGCCCTCTGCATTCCAGATTGAACCTCATTACATAGCCTTACCTCCCAAGAGTCTGTCTTCTAGCCACATCAAATTCTTTGCAATTTCTTAAAATTGTTCATTTATTTGTCCTTGTGAATAGGTACATGCTGCTTCTTCTGCATATAATATTATTTTGCTTCATCAATCTGATGAGCATCTACATGTCCTTCAAGATTCATATCAGATGGTTAAGCTGTTGTTTGTTGGTTTTTTAAAAATCAGATTGTTGGGAAGTCAATACTATAGTGAGCTGTGATTACGCCACTGCACTCCAGCGTGTGTGACAGACTGAGACCCTGTCTCAAAAAAAAAAAAAAAATCCAAATCAGTTATCTATTGTAGTTTCCTACTCTCACAGAACATTGTATCTTATATACATAGAAGAATCTAGTGTAGTATTTATTTTATTGTTTTGTAAGTAAAATTTGATTTATCTGTCTTCCCTCTTAGACTGTGAATTCCATGGGAATTGGTGGGGCATAGCTGTTTATCTTAGTATAGATATGCCAAAATCGTAGTTCTCAATAAATGTTTCCTGAATTGCTGACTACATGAAATTAAATATATAACATGTATATTAATTATTATGAGAATGTGTGCCAAGACTATAAAGACAATAACTACCCCCCACCAGTTACTACCTCAAGCAATAAAAATGATAAACTTTATCTCAATCTAAATTGAAAGCATGTAATTTAATTTTTTCATAAATAATTGCCTTTTGTTGAAGCTCAATAAGATTTTTGTTCTTTAAGTAAAAGACAATCTTAATGAGACTTAAGGAATTAAACTGTCATGAAATATAAACTTTTCCAATAAATATAAGGTGTAACATTTCCAGGTAAGTGAGCATTTCTTAGAAGCTCTATGTAGTTCTCTGGTAGAGTAATCTCCTGCATATCATTCTGTTGAATTGAACAAGATCCTTCTCCAGAATTGGTTCTCTCATTTAGTAGGATCTGGGCCATAGAATTAAACAATTATAAATGTTTAAAATGTATCTGGGAACTTTATCACTCACAGTTTGTTTTTATTTGATGATTCTTTTTTTGTGGTTTCTTGAGTTTACAAATCTGACTATTGTTTTTACATGATTGAGAATATTTTGCTTGGTTTATATTTTCAGTAAAGTATTTCTCACTATATGCAAGAAAGTAGATGGGATGATTTCTCACTTCAATTCCTCTTGTTCTGGAATATTAGTCAAGCTACCAATCTTCCTTCACTTTATCTTGATGCATAGAAAAATTATTCCATAGACATCACAGAACTAATCACGAGAATCCCATCATTTCTGCATTTCATATCCCATGTTCAGTTTTTCCTCATCCATTATGTCTCTAGGGTAGAATTGCCAGAAACTCAAGTTGACACCATAGTATTTCTTACTCCCAGCATGTGCTTTTATTTTGACATTCATCAAAAAACTCTGTCACTGTATGTCTGTAGGTACATAAAGGTCTTTAGGTATGAGCGTCATTTTGCTATAAATAAAGAAAAAGGAGTTTGTCTATCCCTTGATAGCAATTTGTGTTTAAATTTGACATATGCAGGCACAAAAATAATGTTTTGTTGTTTAACAATTAGATTATTAGAACATATGTGTATATGGTCATATAAACAGCTAAAATCAATTTTGTAATGATCTAAACTTCAGACAAACTATTTTCCGTCTAAGTTGTAAAAGTTAGCTAAGAATAGATTTGTACTAAAATAATGAAAAATGGCAAATGACAAAATGTTGGACTAGTCATTGCAGTTTTTTGATGGTCAAGGCAAATTTTAATAATGACAATATAAGACTTGTCCAACAGATTTAGCATAGCTAAATTGAAAACTCTGTCAGCATGGCAGAAAATCAGAATTTAAATGATTGAGTAATGGCACTGTCATTAAAAATGTCAAGCATCAAGTTTATTTTCTCTGGAGACATCTCACAGAACATTCTAGTTCCATGCTGTTTTTCTTTCTAAAACACATATCCAAAAATATATGCAAGCATATAATCTATACCATTGCTTCTCAAATTATCATTGGTGAAGCATTATGTTTTTGTTTGTGGTTCTACTTTTTATTTGCCTTCTGTGGTAGCCCAATACTTTTGTAAAATACAAAAGGAATGAATTACTAGAAAAATAAAATGAAAAGATAAAGATATACTGATTAAAATGACCAATTATTAACATTATTATTAGATTCAAGAGCATCAAATAACTGTCCTATCACTATCAAGGCTTGCTTTCAAGTTCCGTATTTAATGCTCTGTGCACTGGTAACAAGCAGTCTGTGGACTAGCACTGGTCCACGGACCACACTTTGAGTAGTACTGCTTTACATCATCACTAGTGCAGAAGACATTCTGTTGCATCCACTCTCTGAGTCACTCTAATATGTTTTACCATAGTCTAGATTGACTTAAAAGTATGGATCAGCCAGGTGATAACCAGATTTGTTACACTGACCTCACCATTTTTTCCAGATTACCAAGTAAAGGTCACTGATAATAAATATCACTGATTTTGTCAGCCTGGTCCATGGTAGTGAAACAAAATTTTGTTTAATTACAGATATTGAATGAAATTTTCAAAGCTGTAAGAAACATCTTGCTCTACCCACCAAAATTTTCTTAAAAGGAGCTGATAAAATCAATTTCTGTACAAATGCTATATTACATTTTGAATTAAGAGGCATTTTGTTCCTGAAGGTAGAATTTTAGAATCAATTATAGCTACCTTGTATTTTAGTAGGTACTTCAGAGTGATTATATTAATTTAGACATAAAAATCTGGCTACTTATGCAAGAGTTTAAGTATGAGAGAGCTTTTCAATAGGCTCCTTATTTTAAGGCTTACCAACGAAATTACAGTGTAATTGCTTTTATTTGATCTTTTCCTATCTAAAAACTGCCTTGAGGGTGCATGTTTCAGTCCATTTAATTTTATCAGAGAAAGAGAAGTTCATGAGTTTTTCAAAGAACTTCTAGATTCAAAGTGGGTAAAAATATTCTATGTATTTACACGACTCCATATGGGTAATTTAAACACTTTAACAAAAAGGGAAGGAAAGAAAAGAAAAAGATGCACAGAACATGTAGCTGTCCAAGAAAATTATTTAACTTCATATTTTTAGGGTAAACATAATATTTGGAAGAATGCTGTTTGTATTTGCATGGTTCTGTTATTATCAATCATATGAAGTGTTTAATCGTTCATCTATCTGTTAAAATGTTATTTTGTATTTATTTTTCCTCTAGGTTTATTTCATCATCATCATTTAAAAATATTGTTATTGACAAACTTTAATTGTATACCAAATAGTTGGTTTTATTAACTTATAATAAACTAAAATTAATCCATTTGGGAACTGATAATGATAAATTCAGCACTATCCAAGACTCCAGCCCTTGAGGAATACTCATGAATGTCTCTTTTTGAGTTAATCTATCTCATCTATATTACTTCTATACATTTAATTCTCAAAGATTTTAAAACCTCAAGTCAGCATACCAACTCTTATTCTATGAAACTGGCAGTTTATTTTATTTTTAGCAAACAAGAAACAAATGAAAAACGAGGATGACTGTTTATACATAATCAGGTTGAGTAAGAGAAGAGTAGGATAATTTTCATAATCCACACTAGCTGTAAGTAGACACACCTGCACATCTCAACACTACCTCCTAGTGCCCTGGGATCTTACTCTTTAATGAACTATATGTTAATTGTTCAGCCATTTCTAGTGACAGAGGGAAGCCACTAGTGACTTAGAATACACAGTGAACCATCTTACATCCTGAGAGTAGCTACATTTTAACTCCAAAGCATGACCACAACTTATTTTTAAGCAAGCAAAAGGGGAGGACATTGGTTCATTTCAACAGACGTTTATTAAGTGTTTACATGTGGGGAGAGTATTAACACTAGCCTGGATTACAGTTATTTTGTAAGACAGGAGGAAATAGCATGTAATGGACTATCAGCTTGAACTTTGTTCTCCAGGAAGTCTTGTTCAGGGAAAAACTTGTCATTTGGGCTGTCATAAAGCATTCATTTCTTATTTTAGTAAGGAGCATAGGTTAATGGGCACTTATACATTATATGTCAGTCTCAGTCTTGTGCTATTGAGGCGTGTACACTCAGGGATCATCTTCACGATGAAACCATTTTATAAAATGTTTATGTATGTTGTAGGATGTTGTCCTTTAATTTTACTTTTTTTGCCTTTGTTTTTTTTTTTTTTTTTTTTTTGGTTTTAATTCCCAGGGTTTGTATTTAAAAAAAAAAAAAACATGGCCCATGGAAATATTAACCTTAAAAGGTCACTATTACTATAACTCAATTTGGGAACACTTTTCTTTAACATTGCTCAATACGAGAGAAATGCAACCATGATGAACTTGTCCAGATTCTTTTAATAGAAAATGTTGGCATCAATTTCCAGTGGAATGCATTTGCAGTTTCATTCTTGCACTTAAACTGTTTCAAATTAGAAAGACTTTCTAAAAATAAAAGAAATATTTCTTGGGGAGAAAGCTCTTGTTGATTCTCTCCTCTAAAACTACTACATTTTGTTGGAGAAATTGAGCTCATTGCATGAGGCTTGGGAAAGGGAAAGCGAAACGTGCTTCCAATAAGAGAGGACATTGTTTTCTTTGTGGAGTTTTGCATGTGGCAGCAGTGTTACCACTAATACTTGAGGCAAATGATCAAAATATCAGGTATGCATTTCATGCCAAGGATTCTGTTTGTCACACCCTCCAAAGATGAATGCTTTCTCATGGCATTAAGGGCTTAGCATTATTGGATCCCCTTCCCTCCCCTGGAGATGCAAAATAATTTTCTTCATTGTAAATCATCAGACAACATTCATTTGGCTCCATTTTAGGAGTATCCTATGCATATAACAGTATACATTTTTATAGGCAATGGGCATAAATGTGGATAAAACATATTTTCAGGCATAGTAAATATATACAATTTCAATTTTGTAAGTTACAATTTATTTATTTTACCCAACCTGGATTCTTCTCAGCAACCTCCCTAATTACTGTTTTTTTTTTTGTTTTCTTCCTGGAAACACCTTGAATTTCAGATGACAAAGGTATAATATATCTACCCAGTGACTATGCTCTTTTAAATAATGTTGTCACTTTCTCTCAAATTCCGCTTCTTTCTTTTCATAGTATATTTGTGTGGATTCATTGCTCCTGAATGAAGAGGAATTGACCACATATTCTCTCTGGAGACAGAGCTCTCACTATCAAAACATATTTGGTACATTAATTAGTACATTAAAATTTAGACAAACACTTGTTTTTAGACAATAAATCGTAACTTTCTATATTTAAAATAATACAAATTACATGGATAATGCAAACTTATCAAACTGGATCTAGACTTTGATCAGATGACATTGTAAGTTGCCCCTGTTGCTAAAATAACTAAGTTGAAGGTATATGTATCTCAACCAAAAATCTCAATAAGGAATATTAGTATCACATTCTGTTTTACAACAATAAGTGGATTAACAATAACAAAACAGGAATGAAGGGAAAGTATCCAGTCTTTAAATGTCATATTGTACTTAATGAAAAATCCAAAATCACTCGATGATTTTTAAACATAGAGTTAATAGGGACTCCCAAAAAAAGCATATGTCAGATGAATGACATGTATTGCGCTAATGTGTATTTTTTCTCTTTGGTGTATCACCAAATAATATTAGGAGCAGTTATCTGTATCAGTAATATGACTGCATGAAAATTTTAAACTGCAACCAGAATACCTTTGTTCAGAATAGGTATCTAGATATGCCTCCCCCACCAAAAAAGGAGTCAAGAAAATGATACAATAGCTCTTATTAAGGACCACCCTGTGCATGGTTTTTCTGTTCCTAGGTGGTCTATATTTCATAACTCATTTAATCTTCAGCAAACCCTAAGAAATAAAAACAATTATGCTTATTCTATAAATGAAGAAGCAGAGGTATAGATTTCTCAGGAAACTTGCTGAACTAACATAAGTGGCAGAATTTAGGATTTGAAACTAAGTAACCTTACCATTGAGTAAACTGCCTCTCAGTATGGATGTAAATCTGCAAACTTGCATTACTAATAAATTAAATAACTTTTCTTGCAACAAATGGACATGTGTAGTATTTGTTGAATATTTTATATGCCTAGTAGAAATGGATCTTTTTTTAGCATTGGAAATTTCACCATTTAAATTGGGAATATCAAAATTTTAAAATCCTTGAACATAATTTATTCCATTTTGTACATTTATGTTGAAAAAAAGTAGAGTCTCTTCATAATCAAAATTGCCACTTTCTCGGTCTATTTATTTCTTTATACCATACATTGAGAGCAAAGATGGGCAGTAAGATTTTGGAGAGTTGTTTCAGTTTGGCTGGTTCTATTTAGAGGGGTCCTTTAACAATTTTTATTCTGTTCCTCCCACTCAGTCTTCATGTCCAATATCAAATAGTTATGACACAGCTAAGACTTCCTTTATATCAACTTATTATACTCTCAAAGGGATAAAATACCCCAGATCACATACTACTCCCCTGCCCCCCACCACCAATTTCCTAGGACCTATTGCATTAGAGTAAAACTGGAGAAACTGACCAGCTGGAGAGACATGGTATAAAGACTTTCAACATCCCTAAGCAGTATGGGTTTCTACGAGAATTTGTAAATTTCTGCAACTTTGGCAGTGCTGTGAGTTGAACAGATGTTTGAATTGTTGTAATACTCCCGGAGACAAACTGCTATGTGCAAATAAATGATTGACCTCTTTGGCTATATCTCCAAAAAATATTTTGAAACTTGCAGTTATTTACAAACCTGGCTTTCATCAGAATCACCTGGGGACATCATTTAAAATTATAAATTCACACTTCAGCTCTAGAGTTGAATGCAATAAATATTATAGGGGCCTCTGGATTCTTTTATAAGTTTCCCAAAATTTTTCTGTTTAGCCAACATACAGACTATTACTTAAAAACATGTGTTCAGATGATCATCCAGTTTTGTAGTAAGCCCATTTCCATGAAGTGTGTGAAGATTTTCTCTGACTATGGATCCAGAGGACTGCTCTGGTAGACTACAGTTTCTCACTAGATTACGAACTCCTAGAGAACATGTTCATGCATTATTGTTACCCAGAGTCCAGGAGAGGGTCTGCGTGTGGTGAATATTAATTTGATAAATCTTCAGGTTAGTTATGATCCAATTTCTTTTCCACACATCTATTCATATTCTCCACTAACCTACCTTTCTGATTGGAGTTCCTTTTTATTTTCTTTTTTGGTGACATAAAATAATTGATAAATTTATTTTAGCAAGTAAACAATGAAACATTAAAAAAAAAAATCTCTGCCAATTGCTTCCTCACCTACCAACATTGAGAAACAGCTTTGGCTTATAAAATATATTTAGTCATTTAGTTTTCATTTTATTAAGTATGGGAATTATGAAATTAAGAGAATTTAACTAGAGTAGAAACAAAATACATAGACATTTTTATATAACAGATTTACATCATCAAGCTATTTAGCCCTCAGCCAATAGAGGCAACCAACAATAATGATGGCATAAAACGTAATAATTCTTGGACTTGAAATGATATGTAACTCAGTGACTGTATTTTGGTTTTACGTCATGCAATGATTTGCTCTTCTCAGGCACCAGGAATGTTTTCTCTAAAAAGATTTCATCATCACTCATTATTCTGAATTTCCTAACCATATACTTTGGTTTTTAACACCTTTGCACTTTGTGAAGATTTATCTAACTGAATCCAGAATTTTGTCTTTGAAAAATACCTTTTTAGCTAAACTTCAGATCAACCATTGAGCCACTTAGGGAAATAGTCGAATTTATAAAGATAAAACACATTTTTCAGGGAAATTAACTAAATTGATTGGGAGCTGTGATACATGTCTTTGATTGTTATCTGTTATCTGGAGATTTGTGACTGTAAATGGCAGCAAACTTGTTTCATGGAAACTCACTGTCTGGCTAACTGTGACAACAGTAGATCTGAAAGTCTCATAGCCGTCAGCTCTTGCTTACATTAGGGCTAGGCTGACCATGGATGTAATTAGCCTTGAAGGGCTGTGGCTGCAGATGGCTGTAGGGATGTAAACCTGGCGGAAGTAATGACAGGGCTGCAACTCAGCAGTAAGTCTTCATATGTTTTTATAAATTTTCTTTCGTTCTTCTTTTTTCATGAACGATCTAAACTTGGAAAATTATAACACCTGGAGATTTTCATAAATGTCACTGAAATATTAATCACAGTACCCACTGAGAATAACAATTTTGGATTTTCTTTTTTTCTACAAAGATGGTTTCTCTTAAATTTTAGGCACATAATCCAAAAATAGGAGTTGTCAGTTGAACAATAAACTGCCAACTAAAGTATTCCTGTGAATTTCTTTTTCTGATTTATCTTGATAACCAGAAACCAAAGTATTATTGGTAGAAACATTAAAAGTGTGACTAAAATATATGTTTGTATCATGACCTGAAAAATTAATTACTAACACAAATCAGGCTTGTGTTAGAAAAATATAAAAAAATACAGAAAACATACGAAACCACAAATTACGCATAACCCTAACATTCAGAAAATGTTTTTGTTGTTTCTTTGTAATTATATTTTTATACATTTAAAATCTTTTTTTCCATTTTATATTTTGGAAGTTAAGAAACTCTGTATATTAGAAAGAGATATATAAAATGCTCAAGAAATATATTTTTTAAATTCTTATATTTTCAAATATTTTATGTTCCAGATAGAGTATTGAATCGTAGACTTCTTTGTTACGCTATGAAACTTAAAATCAATAAAGCCACAAACTGTCTAAGCTTTGGTGAGAAAGATATTCTATGGCATCAGGGTATTTTTTCTATGTTTTCTATAAATTTTAAATACGAATGAAGTGCGTTTAAACATGGTTTGTCTGCATCAAAAGTATTCAACTTTGTAAGTCTAAAATTTTGAATTACATATATTTCTGCTTCTATGAAATAAATCTATTTATTATTAAGACTTTCTACATCCTCTCTTGTCGCTTTCTTTTGCATCTGTCAAGTATTTTATATTATGTAAGCCTGAGTCATCAACGTGGCTAGGCACCAAAATAAACAAAAAAAGCACATTATTTCAAAGTGAGTAGTAGCAACATGAAAATCTTAAATGTATTTGGATACTGACAGCTTTTAAAATGTACTTAAAACCAGTGTTCTGTTAAAAAAAAATTCAGATGATATATTGATATTTTAAATATATTTTACAAAAATACAGAAAAAGTCTTATATTTCTAACACTTACCTGACTAAAAAATAGCCAGGAACTTCTTATTCTTCAGCAGAATAATGTTAAACCAAGATTACTTTTAGTGCACATTAAACATTACAAAGGTTAATAAATGTCACATTACAATGGATCTGTCAATATTTAAGCCTCTTCTAAGGCAAAGTTCATGTGCTCTAGGGCGAGGAAAAAAGCTTCATAAATATTTTAATTATTTCAGAACTGGAAAAGGGGTGTATTATTGAAGGACTTGTAAACCATAGGAATTATTTTATTTTTTAATATAGCATTCAGAATCCATACACATTCCTGAGAACATTCAGTATTTGAGAAGCTCCTTCTGCTATCAGCAAACAAGACTTTTTGTTTAAATTTACAACATCTTGTATAAAACATTCTTGAAATTATGAAGTGAAACGAACAATTTGCTTTCTGGAATCTTGTGGCACTTCTCACTTACATAGAAGCGTCTTGTACTGCCAGATGCATTTCTTAGGAAATTATTATTAGTAGTAGTAATAATAGTATTAGTATTATGAAATGAGGGTCTCGCTGTATTGCCCAGGATGGTTCCAAATCCAGGGCTCAAAGGATTCTCCAGCTTCAGCCCCCTAGATAGCTGGGGTTACAGGTACTCTCTACCCTGCCCAGCAAGCAAACAATAGCAGCATCAGGACAGACTTTGCCCTGAAAGCTTTCTTTCAGGAGTGAATTTTGCTCCTTTGACAGAAAAGTAGCTGATGCTTGATGTTTAGAAAAGAGGCTCTTTTTCCATTTCTTATTTCCTACTGCCAGAGGCATATTGTGTATTCTGAAGTTTACCACCCAGAAAGACAAGGCCTTCGTCTCCTCCTAATTTGATTATTGACCCTAATGGCCTTGAAATAGAAAATGGCACTAGCCAAGATAAACAGAATGGAGAAAGAACCAAACAGAAGCCTAACAGAAGTAGGCTGAAGAATGTAAATTTCCCCAAGTCCCCCGAGTTAAGAGGGAACAGGTTAGTGGGCCAGCCACAGTTGATTGACTAAGGAGATAAGTCACCCTGGGAATTTGGGAAGAGGAATTTAAGTGCCATTAGGTTAAACAAAGGCTTTAGGTTAAACACTTCATGTAAAAGTTTGTTGTTTGTTTTCAGACCAATAAAAAAAAAAGTAGCTTTGACTTCCAAGAACCATTAACTTCGGTTTTTGTCAGCCCATACTTCGTCTCACCCATTAAGAATCTTCCAAAGTCCAACAGGGGACAAGTTTTTCATCTTCAAGCTGCCATCAGGTTTTTTGACTCTTTTTCCCTTTCAATTCATCATTCATTATTGCCCAAAAATTTCCCTGAGAACATCTAAGCGTGCTCTTACTTTCTTCTTAAACTACATAAGAAATCCCAGGAGTTGAGCTGACATGGTTTTGTTTTAAATTAGTAATTTTCAAAATGACAAGATACTTATATTCTGATTCTCAAACCAGCAGAGGGGCCATGGTGCCTGCACTTCTACCATAGCTCATCACAGAAGTTCATATTCAAAGACTCAGGGTGAGGAGGAAACCATGGTTTTTTGGAAGGGCATTTTAAATGTACCTATATTTCCTTAAGCAACCAAAATTAAAATATAGAAAGAAGATGAAATGGAAAGCTTTAAAGGGGTATGGAATTAGTAAAGAAAATTTGAGAGATGATCATTTAATTTCTTCACAGTTGATGCAAAAAGAGGGTGCCTGACCCAGACAGGCCAAGTGACTTCCTAAGGTGACACAGTTAATCAATGACAGAACCTAGACAAGAACACAGCTCATCTGACCCAGTGGGAACACATGGTTGAGATATGACATATGTAACAGAATTTATTCTGTCTGTGATTTTATGGTTCAGTGTTTTAACATGAGAACCTTTCCCTTGCCATTATGCTTTGCTTGTGTCCCCTCCAAAATTGATGTGTTGAATGAAACTAATGCCCAATATAGGTGGAGCCTTGAAGAAGTGATTAGGCCATGATGGCTTCTCCCTCATAAATGGGATTAAGGCCCTTATGAAAGTGGCTTCGTGCAGTGTTAATCCCTCTTTAGTCCTTCATCCCTCTGCCATGTGAGGATATAGCATTTCCCATTTCAGGCGGATGCAGCAACAGGGCACCAGTCTTAGAGACAACAACCAGAAAACCAAACATGCCAGTGCCTTGATCTTGAGCTTCCCAGCCCTCAGAACTGTGAGAAGTAAGTTTCTGTTTTTTTATAAATTACCAGTCTCAGGTGTTTTGCTATAGCAACACAAATGGACTAAGACCATTGCTGTGCATAGTGTATTAGATTCCTATTGCTGCTATAACAAATTATCACAAACTTAGTGGTTTAAGACCATGTAAATTTATCGTATCAGAGTTCTGGAGGTCAGAAGTGCCAAAGGAGCTATAGAGTGCTAAAATCAAAGGTGTCAGCAAAGTGGCATTCCTCCTGGAGATCCTGGAGGATATCTATTCCTTGCCTTTAAGCTTCCAGAGGTCGCCTGCCTTTTTGGCTCTTAGCCACTTTACTCTGAACTTTCTCACACTTCCTTTTCGGATTCAGATCCTTTTGCCTCCATCTTTTTATTTTATTATTATTTTTTTATATACAGAGTCTCACTCTGTTGCCCAGGCTGAAGTGCAGGGGTGCCATCTCGGCTCACTGCAACCTCTGCTTCCCAGGTTAAAGCGATTCTTTGCCTCCACCTCTCGAGTAGCTCAGATTATAGGCACATACTAACACGTCTAGCTAATTCTTGTATTTTTAGTAGAGATGGGGTTTTGCCATGTTGACCAGACTGGTCTTGAATTCCTGACCTCAGGTGATCTGCCTGCCTTGGTCTCCCAAAGTGCTGGGTTGCAGTCGTGAGCTACCACATCCAGCCTTGTCTCCTTCTTATAAGGACCCTATGGTTACATTGGGCCCACCAAGAAAGTTCGGCAGAATACTCCATCTCAAGATTTTTAACTTAATCCTATCTGCAGAGTCCCTTTGTCATGCCATGGTAACATGCAGGGGGGATTATATCATATCTGCAAAGTTCCTTTGTCATGCCAAAGTAACAAGCTTGAGCGATGGGATGGACATCTTTTGGGGACCATTGCTTTGCACACTATATGTAGTATTGAACCAAACACCAAGTTGGAGATAAGGAGCATGAACTTGAGAAGAATCACTTTCTCTATGGTTTTGATGTTCAAGTATTAATTATATATAGGAAAATATTTTGACCATATTATTGCGTATACAAAGAGTTATGGAAGTTTTTATAAAAATATGGTCAGTTACCAAATTAACCTGTTTGAATTAATAGACACATAAAAGGTCATATACAACTCTTCTTTGTAGTTGCTTTGACCTGTGTAAGGAGTATCTTAAGAGTGGGCATGGTTGCTCACACCTGTAATCCCAGCACTTTATGAGACCAAGGCAGGCAGATGACCAGAGGTCGGGAGTTTAAGACTAGCCTAGCCAACATGAAAAAACTCCATTTCTACTAAAAATATAAAAATTAGCCAGGCCTGGTGGCACATGCCTATAATCCCAACTACTGGAGAGGCTGAGGCAAGGTAATTGCTTAAACCTGGGAGGCAGAGGCGTCAATATCATGCTACTGCACTCCAGCTAGGGCAACAGAGTAAGACTCTAAAAAAAGAAAATGGAAGAAAAAGAGTACCTTGAAGGTTTATTGTGAGAATTTATATATTACAAAGAAATATAAGGTTTACATAATATTGCAATAATTAATGCCCAAGTGTTAAACAAAATAAGACTACGCAGAATAATTGCATGCAAGAAGAAAAATTCACAAAGAAATTGCTATTTTGCTGCAATTAGAAAGTGTTAGCTCTTTCATAAAGAACTGCTGTTCTGCCATAATCAAAGTACAGAGAGTGCTTTCTGATATTCTAGAATGATAATGAATTCATAGAGGATACTATCATTTTTTAGACACTCAAATTTAGAAAAAAATGTATATATACTTATGTATATATATTGCAAGTCCTTGGAAAGAGGATATTTTACATTTTCCATAAGAGTAAAGAAAAAAACATTTCCCAAGGTTAAAATTACACAAATGTTTTGTACGTGAACATGTAATATAAAATAGTATCATTTCAATAGTGTTTGGAAGATAATGCTTCTAACAGCAGTAACACTGAAATGTGATTATAACATTTCTCTGCACAGACCAGTATTTAATATTAACTTAAGGTTTTTCTTAAAAGTACTCTGGTTCTGGTCAAAGATGGTAATTTTAATCATATGCAAACAGTACACACCTAAGTGTGTGAGTGTGTGAGTGTGTGTGTGTGTGTTTCAGAATATGATGCTGTTAGGCCAAAACCCAAGCCTAATTAATTTAGTACTCTATGCTCCAAGGTTGTGGAATTTTTGGAATACTAAGCTGCCAAAAGAAGATGAAAGCAAATGTTTTAGAACTATGAGCTTGGGGGAAACATGTTAAATAGAAACCCAGTAGTTGATACACAACTCTTTAGAGGCTTTTTACTTCTAGTATGAAGTAATGATGACATGTTTGTTTGGTTTTTGACCACTCTGTTCTACTTTGTATCTTCCAAAGTTCTGTGGCACACAATAGATAGTCTCTGTCTCTCTCTCTCTCTCTCTCTCTCTCTCTCTCTCTCTCTCTCTCTCTATAAAACCTGCTGTCTTATAAATAACCTGCTGTCTTAGTTGGCTCCAGCTGCTGTAACAAATTACCATAGTGCCATAGACCGGGTGGCTTAAACAACAACTTATATGCTCACAGTACTGGAGGCTGAAAGGTCAAGATCGAGGTGCCGGAATGGCTGAGTTGTGATGAGGGCTCTCTGGCTTGCACGCAGTTACCTTCCTGCTGTTTCCCCACCTGGCCATTCCTAAGTGCAGAGAGAGAGAGAAGAAGAAAAACGGCAGGAGGAAAGGAAAGGACATGGGGGAGGAGAATGGAAAGAAGGAAGGAGAGATGGAGATTTCATCCTTCTCTCTTCCTCTTCTTGTAGTGCCACCAGGCATATTGGATTAGGGCCTCACCCATATGACCATTTAACCTTTAATTACCTTCTAAAAGTTATATTTCCAACTACAGTGGCATTAGGGGTTAGAACTTCAGTATATGATTTTGGGGTGGGGATACAATTCAGTGTGTACCATTGCACCCTGTGATGCCTTGAACACATTTCAGTAAAAAAAAAAAAACTTTTAATGTATGATGTCTTAAAAAAAAACTTATAAAAATGGATAGAGAAGTGAATGGAAGAGACGTTTTACCTCTGGCTGATCATTGTTAATGTATTTTTAATACTTTGGATATCTTTTTGGAAAGACTCATAAGCAGCTAATGTTAAATGAAGTGAAATAAAAACAAAAAAATGACACAGGGAGCTTTATCTGTTATTTTCCTTTCCTTACCAATACCTCTTTCACTAAAATTTATTCTTTTGGTTCTAATGCCATATAATTGGCTTAAAGTAGAAATAATTCAGAATACCTTTGAACATTTCCCGTACAAATAAGTACAAAATAAATGAAATATGATCTGATCCTTGTTTTATATTTGAAAACATTCAGAACATTGTCACAATGTCATACTGAATAAGACAATCTGATCTTAGACCAATATTAAAATTGTGTACCAAGATTACCAAGTAAATTTTTGCCAACTAGCTCTATTTTCTTTTCTCATTTATTCAATAGGGAGAACTCTGTTTTTCTAGTGGAGGAAGATGTAGTCTAGTTCTTCATTCAGCACATCAATGGTGCTTATTCAGACACCCAGAGGCACCGTAAAAATTAGATTAGAGATGTAAGCGAAACAAGGCTAGTGGCTTACAAGATAACCATCAAAAATCCTAAACTGCATTTTAATAATGCAAAAACAAACTGAGTGAATGTTCTTTTTAATCTCTTGATGATCTATTTCATGCTCCACTTTCCTTCTCAGGTACTTACAGAGAGAAATAATATGGCTAAAGCATCTAATATTAAAAAAAAAGAATTAACATATTCAACTTGACTAATAAAAATATGTGGAGGGAATGATTTAGTAATATTCTTAAATTTGAAGTTAATTTATTTTAAATGTAAATTTCAATTGGAGAAAGCCAAATGATTAATTCAGCAAAAAGATCCATCAGGTGATTTTCCTAATTCTACTTTTATGTAAATTTTCATTGCTCTACTGAGTTTTCATGCCATACATAATTGATCCTTTTATATTGAAAGCACAGTTGATGGAAATGTGAAGGGGAGAAGGGAAAAATTATGTATTCTCTTTCAGATCAGTATGTTCAGCAGTTCCCAAGCTTTAATGTGCATTTGGATCACCTGAGAATCTGGTTAATACAGATTTTTCAACTTAGTAAGTCTGGAGTGGGTGTCTAAGAATCTGCATTTCTAACAAGCTCCTGTGAGAGTCCCATGAAATATCATTTTGATTATCAAGGCGATAGAGTATAGGTGATGGTGGGAAAAATTTAAGCAATCCCAAGAAGTGAACCATCTTCCTCTGAAAAGATAGTAGGAAGAAAATTCAAATTTAAACATCAATCAACCAACGTAACTATAAAGTAAAACTGCTAACAAGCAGAATCCATCTAAAGAGGCCTCTGCAAATTTCAAGTCTAGAAGATTAAAGCAAACACAATCAAGAAGCTAGGAACACAATAATAGAACAAATCTGCTATAGGTTGTATCCAGAGTCATTAATAATGACGATTATATACTAATAATAAAGAAACTAATATGTATTATTGTACCTATACTGTCTACAATGTTATTCATAGTCAACTTGGATTATAGTTACCTGAAATTAAAACCTTTGTGTTCTAAACTGTTCATTATCTGTCCCCATGAACAAAAGATAATGCTATTAAGAAGGTAAAAGCAAAAATATATTGGAAATGTAATATGATGCCTTTCATATCTGACTGAGTAAATTTTGCTGTAGGATATAAATACATTGGGGTTCTGATGCAAATTATTCATTATAAGACAAAGAAAAATAATAGAAGTAGTTCTCAGAGTAATGATTTAGGGCTTGGTTTTACATGTTTTCCAAGGGCCTTTATGATTATACATAATTCATGAATCCTTATTTCTGTAATGTTTGAAATTTTTCCCCTCGAAGTGTTTTTTAATGATTAGGTCACATGGCCAGAACAGTCCTTTAATGTCCTTTAATGTCTCCCTTTTTCCCGGTTTATCATTTTTCCATTTTGCCTAGGAATACATTAGCCTTTGCTACATACCCTCGAAACATCTACTTTCATAATCAGCTTGGAACAGAAAATGAACAGTGGGACCTAATTGAATATTATGTGTTTAAGATTGCTAAGCCAGATAAAGTTTAGAAATAAGAAATGCATATGCATACATACAAAATAAAGATTAAAAGATGATCAGCACAAATAAAGAAATGTATGCTAGCTGAACATATTTGTGTGTAGGCAAAAGTATTTATTGAATATAAAAAAGCATGCTGTCCAGAAATGGTGTAAATGTTTCTATATGAAGAGCAAAGTAGTTTCACATTTTAAATATAAAACATTTTTACTTATAACTAGTCCATTAGACATATTAGTACAGGTTTTAACTTAAAAATTTGAATTTTGGAGGCCTTTTAAAACTTTCTAGGAATTTAGACATGACTTCAATGTTGGTGGTCTTTGTTTTGCCTAGCAAAACACAACTTACCTTCTCATATATGATCTTTAACAGCCCCAAATTGTTTGATAGTCATTTGATAAATGGAGTAAAACATTCATTCTTGATTACAGTAGATGAAAATATTTATGACTCCAGTGAATTTAAAAGACTGTGCCGCAGAACAAACTAATAGGCATTTTAAACATTCTTAAAAGTTTGGACTTTGTGATACTTTATTAACATAGTCTATTTTAAGATAGGAATTTGGAAGGAATCTTATTTTGTTTATTATTCAGCCTTTTCTCTCCTGGGAGAGTTTTCCTATATTAATTGCTTCTGTGTTCAGATGCTTCTAATTATTAACCTGCAGGTGTCTCTAATCACTGTTTCTTCCAGCGGAGTTTTGTTCGAGGGCCATTAGCTGTGATGCTTAATTACAACACACTGTACCTAGTTTTGTGTACTGTTTGATTTTTCAGATGGCTTTCCAGACCCAGAAAATAGTCACTGGCAATCATTTTCTGCAATTAACCACCGTGCCCTGTATCTCTTTCTCTATTATTAAATTGGATCAGAGTGTGGAGAATTATACAAGAGTTAATCCTTAAAACTGAAGACTCTCATCTCTGACACACCTAATGATACTTGTTTGCTAGGATATTAAAATCAAAGAACATGAATGTATTTCTATGTCTTAGAGTCTGAAATCTGAAGTTTATATAAAGATGTTGAGAGTGACTGATTCCTGCATTTTTAAGGTTAAAAAAGTATGGCCGAAATAGACTTAACCTAAGGAGACTTTTCTCTTGCTAGACTTCATCTGCAACATTGCATTGTTGGACTACTCACTTTCTAATGCTATTTTCAGACATTTAAAAAATACAAACTGTTGGAATAATTAGAATAATATCAACATTAGGACACATTTCTGCCTCAAAATTCTTCATGGAATACAAAATATGTCTTTTCTATTTTACATCGGAATAAATTACATGCTGAATAAAAATCAACGTGCAAATAAAGAAGTTCATAGGTCAATAGTTTTCTCCTACTCAGAGTGCTTATTTAGATCTCTGAATATGTCTTTTGACCCAGACGTGGCATCTAAATGGGGCCCTGTGATTATGGACCTGACTATGGCAGAATGTGTGGAGGCCGGGCCTGATGCTGTGCTCAAACCTAATTCTGTCTGGTGGCTTCCCTGCCTGCCCTTGTAATTACTGTTTGGCTGGACTCAGCAGAATCACCAGGGTATTTGTTGGGTGGTAGGCTGGTTTTGTGTGTATACGTGTTGGTGATATTTGTTTTGTTTTGATTTGGTGGTTGTAGATTTGGGTTTGCTGTTGCTGAAGTTGTTAGTTAAAATCCATGTTTTAACAGTATGAATCCTTGCAGAGGTGGAACAAGTATCTGGCAATCTCTTAGTGTGACATTTGAAAGCAGAATTATTTCATGTGTTCCATAGCTGAGTTTATCTTTCTTGGTTTTACCAATTAACATTAAGTTAATATTTAGCACGGTTGAGCGTATAATGTCATCCCTCCTCTTTCAGGAGAAAGTCATTCCTTCATCCCAACCCTATATTACAAATACTTTCAGAGTATCAAAATAGCTTTTAAAACACTTTGTCTTTTTTTTAAGTGAAAATAGCATTAGTATTTTTAGCACTTTCAGCATCTGTTACCTGTATTTCTTAGCATATTAAGCAAAAAATATCAAGTACAAAAAGTAAAATTAGCAAAACATACAGTTCTAATGTAAATTTACAGTAAGGTTATATGCTTTTAAAAATCTATCAAATTCTTACTGGGAAAAGAAGTTACTTATGTTTATTGTTTCACAATTATTATTGTATTTGTTTATTGCTAAATTTTTCTGCCCATCCGTGAAATTAATTTTAGTATGTCTGTACTAGGAAACTAAAATTGTATTATACTGGAAACTCAACTCTTGCATAGAAGTTTTAAGCTACTGTATCTTTGAATGAGAATTTTGAAGGTGAATACTCTTAAACATGCCATTTTAAATGATTTTGAATTCACAGTCTCCATAATTTGTTTCCATTATGGGTTTGTTTTGTGTATGTTAACATCACTTGTATCTGTGAAAGGATATTAACCTGGAGTTCTGCCTACAGGAAGGAGAATGGCCTCTTTTGCTTACATAATCCCAAACCAAAATACCATCATTACCCATTAGATAACATATTTTCGGGTTGCTCTGATTTGTAAAGCTTTCATGTAACATATTATACTTATTTATCAGGAACTTTAATTACTAAAACATCCCCATATGTATTATTCACTCTATATACACATAAGATATAAGTGGTTGAACTAAAATCCTCATTGGAAAATTCTTGTATATTCCTTAAAAAGTCCACAGCATTAAAGTCTACTTTATGAGTCCGAAAAAGTAGACTTCTACATCATAAGCCTGTAAAAAACTTTAAATCTCATTGAAACATATTCTTATTTAACACTCCTATCGTGTTCAAATGTTGTGATTAATAGAAATGATCCTCAACTTTGTAATCATTAGCAAAGCCCTACAATGTGCTATAAAAACAATCTACAGACTTGTTATCTGGGTTCCTTATTCTAATCTTTCTGAATAATGAGGTGACTTCAGTATATTAATGGTGTCATTTTCTGGTTTTTATCCTCAACAGAAGCATACGATGGAAACCATTTATCTCAAACCAATTTAGTATCACACTGTAGAAGACAGTAATTGGAAGAAGTCTTGTATCGTGATTTATTTCATGCCTTATGATCTAAGGTTGCTAACTATTCATTTACTTTATCTGCTGTCCAATAAGAGATTGTCTAATTAAATTTTGGTGTCTAAGGCATAGCTGCTATCAATGCAATGGTTTTCTAAAGTTGGTTAAATGATTAACTGTAGAATTTGTGCTGGAACTTGTTGTTCAACAATACTATCTTTCAACATATCATGAGGGAGTATTGCTTAAGAGAGTCCTCAATTTAATTATTCAGGTTGAAGCTGTATTCATGCTATGGAGCAATGCAATGAACAGAATTCAATTCTAGAACTAGGCTCCAGCCTATTTGCAAGAACCATTTCTATTTTGTCCTTTGTTATCTATAGCATATTCATAATAATTACTAAACATTTATCAATCCTCTGTGTGAGCACACTAGGGGGTTTAATGATCTCTTTTTGCTTAAAATGGGCAGAAGCATTATTATCAATCATCTAAGTGACACATCTTTACTTGCTTTTTTGATAGATAAAAAGCATCTTATTAAAAATTAAGTTTTAATTTGGCATAATTCTGTTTGGTAATGTAACAATTACAAATATGAAATAATTAGAAATCATCCACATTGTCAGTTAATGAAATTTAATGGAATAACATCTATTTTAAGAAGATTATAGACATTGTTAAGATATTTTGTGGAAGTATGCATAAGAATCTTCATTTCTGTCCAAACCTTTATTAAAGATCTCTCATCCCCTACGCTGCACCACACATCAGAGACACAATGGTAAATAGGAGACAGTCTCTGTTCTCTTAGAACTCATTTTCTAGTTGGGAACATAATACTGTAGAGAAGCAAACACAATACTGTTGTGGCTTCAGAGAAATGCAACAGAGAAGTCTTTGCCCGGAGGCCTGCTGGTATGTCAAATACTAATTCACCAGGCAAGCATCCCCTAGGTCTCTGACACCTTTGGCTCAGCTCCCCGCTTTGCAATCTGGGAACATAGTTGCAGCAAGTAAAAGATCAAATCAAGGAAACAGGTTGTTATTTAGTAAATTGTTATTTAGTAAATTACTAGAAGCCTAGGGCTGTTTCAATTTTTTATGTTAGTTTTCCTAATACTTTCCTATTAGATTATATTTTCATCTTTTTAATTAAATTTAATTAATTTTAATGTTAATGCATTGGAATTTTAAATTCTGATGTTAATGCTTATCTAAGAGGAGACAACATTATATCCAAACAGGAGACAGCTGTGAGGGATGCCTCACTTTCACATCTCCCCAAACAGAAATTATAAATATAAGTTTTCTGCCAATAACTGAAGGAGGTTGAAATGGAGACACAGATGGGAGATGGTTCATCTTTTTGAGAAGGCCTGGGTCAGGAGAGTTGAATCACACACCTGATTAAACTCAATTAAATAAACAATGGATACAAATCAACTGAAAAGGTCAAAAGCAAAAATCATAGAAGAAACATGTGAATGATTTAAGGCTATCTTGAGACTTGAGCCACAAGAAAAAACTGACTAGCCAATACCTAGAGGATTTTATTTAGGTTTGTATATACAAGCCTTATATATGTAACAGTGTTCCTATGTCGTAATTATTTCCATGGGTAATTTTACTGTCCTCAATTTTTGCCTTATAAGGTGACTAGAAACTTAATTGTGAATAAAATTCAACTATGCAATATAGCATAATCTTTAGAGAAGAGCTACCTTTTGAATTAAGCTTTGAGGATGTGTGCGATTTTGTCCAATGGAAAATGCAAACGGCCACTTCAGGTTGACAGAACGCATGTTTATCAAATATAAAAAGGATTTATCTGGTATTGTAAGTTTTCCAATATCAAACTGTACAAAAATAAATCCGATATGCACATTATCATAATTTATTAATGATAGAGTTAATGAGCAAGCCCACTATTCCTACTCAAACTATTCCAGATATATATTAGCTAAAAATATCAATGTTCACTCACATGTACATGCATTGCCCGTAATTAATGCATCCCAAAAGTGAGCTCAAATTGGAGGATGAATGCAAACCACCCTTGAGTGCGAGTGCTGAGATCAGAAAAGACAAAACGAAGTCGATGGTACTTATGAGCTGTATCAGATACCTCTTAGTGCTGTCTAAGAACCTCTCAGCAGGATCTCTCTCTGGGGCCCTTGAATGCTTATCTCATTCCAGATCTGGCAACTACTGATTTTGAATGATTGAATCTTTCTTCATGCTCACATGGCACATTTTTCTTGCCTCCTTCGTGTTTTCCTCTTGTTCCTGAGGCCAGAGATGCAACGGGACACATCAGGGCTTCCTTGTGTGCAACGTTATAGTGCGTGTTGTGCAGGTGAGGAGTGGGGGAGGGCAGGTTCATGGCCCATGAAGCAAGCCTGACACAATAGAAATAGGAAATGACCAATAAATTCTTTCTTCCTTCCCCCAAGATAGACTGAGATACAGTAGTTCATGCCACCTTTGGAAGATAGCAGAATTGTGCTTGATGCAGAGTGTTGGCAGTGTGGTAATGCACCTCCAGGTTTTTGGCCTCCCTCTGTCTCTTTTCTCTGGTTCTGACTTCCTTGGGAGAACACTTCCTAATAAAGCATTAGCACGTAAGGTTTTGTTTGAGATTCGATACCCCTTATAGCTAGAAGAATAATCAATTCCAAAAAAAATTTATAGATCCTTTGGATTACAGATAAGTTCATTTAAGCTTTGGAAAAGCAAGGACAAATAGTTCTTCAAAACTATTTCTATGGAGATTTAAAAAGTAAATGTTTGCAGACTTCAGCCTTTTAACTTTCAAAACAAACAAACAAACAAACAAAATCCTTTCTGGTTGCAAACACGATAAAGATCAATAAGCCTAGCTTCTTAGGTACGGTTGCCTGGAGGGAAAGTCAGTTCTCCCTGTTTGCACTTCTGGTAGATGCTGTTTACAGATGAGTGGAAGATCAGCAACCTTTCTCAAGGAAAGCATCATGTAATCGAAACATGAAAAGTGAATAGAAGGTGGCAATGGAAAGGGAAGTGAGGAATTTGGGAGTCATACTAACAGAACGACCAGAAATCAGGAGAGAGCAGTTGCATTCTCAAAGCTGGATTCAACATGGTCACGTCACCAAGTGATGAGTAAGGGTGTGGTGAGAGACGAGACTAGAGAGGAAGGATTGGACTAAGTCTGAGCTGTTTGATATGGTGGCCACTAGCCACATGTGGCTACTTAAATGTCAATTAACTAAAATTAAACATTTCATTCTTCAGTCACATTAGCCACATTTGAAGTGCTCAGTAGCCACATGTGGCTAGCAGCCACACTACCTTGGACAGAGCAGAAACATCATAGAAAGTTTTTACTGGGCAGAACTTGGATAGTTTGTGAAAGGCGGACTAAGGTTTTCTTATGCAACAACCATTTGTATTTATTGACAGATTTAAAGCAGTGCGTTTCTTTCAAAAGTATCTATTTAAAGGAAAAGATAGAGCACTTTATTACATTGTATTTTATTTTGTTATTTGCTTTTCGATGGCTAGTGCGATTGCTCTGTCTTCACTGCAGGAAGCATTTTTTTTTTTTTTAAAGAATTGACATGATGAGAAAAGCACTGGATTAGATTTCAGTCCAAAAATTAGCCATGTCGTTTCAGGCAAATCACCTGGTTTCATTGATTCTGTTTTCTCAACTGTTAAGGGCATTATACTTCCTTCCATGCCCACCTGTTCTAACTCCTAGGTAGCAAATAATGTAAAATAAATAATAAAATAAAGCCAAAACAGAGGAAAAGAAGTCAAAACCCCTTTTCAGAGGAACATTAGCTGAGTCCTAAGGTGCAATGGTGGATGCATCAAGGGCAGTGCGGTGGCTTAAGAGGGTGTTGATATGTGGGAAAGGGCAGGAGCAGCCTAGTCTTTACCCAGTGCCATCTTTACTCTCTCCACACTTCAGTCAAAGTAGTTTGGAATCTTATTAGAGATTCCTAACACTGCTGTTTTTTGTTTTTGTTTTTGTTTTTGTTTTGTTTTGTTTTGTTTTGTTTTTAATATTCTGCTTAACACAGTTGTCTCAAAAACATTTTCTGAGATTCTCTGACAACCAAATCTGGATCCCAGCACCAATATTCACCTGCAGTTACATTATGGATGAAATCAGATGTGCACTTTCTATGGGTTTATTTTTCAAACCTCAGGAAGTCATACTGAGCACTTAATCTCAGGACAAGAGTCTTCGTATATCCCCACACTTGATTCTGTCCTCATAAGGTTGAATCCAGAAAGAAGTTTGAGAAATAGTTTATTACCAGGGGGTTAAAGCGAACCCTGAGTTTGTGAGTACTAATATATAACTGTCTCTCAATTTCTGCAGCTGTAGATTTTTAATCATCTAAATCTAGGAAATTCAAAATATTTTCTGACTTTACCTACATTCAAATTAAGTTAAAATAGCATTGTTAATGGATACTATGATCGAAATAGAAACATTTTAAATGAATCTAGTTAAGTATTGATCTGGGCACAATTGTTCATACCTGTAACCCTAGCACTTTGGGAGGCTGAGGCTAGTGGAGCGCTTGAGGCCAGGAGTTGGTTACCAGCCTCGCTAACATGGTGAAACCCTGTCTCTACTAAAAATATAAAAATTAGCCAGGTGTGGAACTGCATGCCTGTAATCCCACCTACTCAAGAGGCTGAAGCATGAGAATTGCTGAACCTGGGATGCAGAGGCTGCAGTGAGCCGAGATCATGTTACTGTACTCCACGCTGGGCAACAGAGCCAGACTCTGCTCAAAACAATCAAACAAACAAAAAAGAATAGAGTTAAGTATTGATGGTGAACATCATCAGGGCCAGGCTTAATACTTATTTTTCCAACTTGCTCAATATAAATAAGAATAGATTTATTCTTGCCCATATTATACCCATAATGGGCATGAAAATCAAATTAAAATAAATGTGAATAGGAATTACAGTTTTCTAACAACTTCAAATCAATATGTGTACTCCATCAGAATTACAATTGATGCAATATATAAGAAGGATTGTGTTATCTAAGTTGTGTTTATATATGACATCATAGTCTTTGCCATTGATGAATCACCATCTACACATCATTCTTTAAAAATGCCTTGGATTATCTCATGCCACTAGAAGACTTTGGCTGTAGGTTTTAATCAGTACTAGCAAGAGTTAAGGAAGCTGATTTATTGGCTCCGTTTCTAGTGAGAATGTTCACACGTATGTAATGTTTAAAATCCTCTAATCTCAGCGCAACCTCTCTGGTTTGTGTTTCCTCCAGAAAATATTATCTGTTTAGGGCTAATGACCTTTAACACTAAAGCCAATTTTTCCTGGAGTTTGTAATCTCTCTCAAAAATTGACAGATTGTTTGCTCAGAATGTTGGAAAAGTTCTTCATCATTTTTATTCATTCTTCACACGATGTACACACCACAGTGGCTCCTGTGTTGGAGCCAGACCTACACAACTTCCTGTGAGCTTCTCCAAATCATAGCTGTGCTGCCGGGTCTTGACTGATGATAGTTGTTGAGAATCTGATTCACATCTGCAATGATGGAGAGAAAACCTTTACCCAGCCAACCTGATCACGGAGATGAGATTGACTCACTTGCTTAGTGTAGGCACAGAGGCTGATTTTTCAGTCTTGGCTTGTTATTCTCAAAATAACTCATAAAAAGATACAAAATAGAGGCATTATTTTTACAAAAATGTTTGTAACTTTTTAAGGTATAAAATCTTATCAGAAATGTGTTAAGGTATAAAATCTTAACAGAAAGTGTAAGAAATGTTTGTGGAAAATTTACCTGGGATATTAGCAGAAGTATAGAGCAGGGATGATTCCCGTTTTAGGAACTAAAGGAAGTAAAATGATAAAATTACCAAAAGAATATGCTGATAAACATGGTAAAGACTTTTAATATTTAAAAGTTAGTATTTCAACACATGCAAATAAATTCAACAGCTCCATTTCGTAGTGATAGCATAGGAATAATAATATAGTCATGTAACAAATATTTATTGAATATATACTGTATGCCAGGCACTGTTCTATGCTCTTGGAAAAAAGATAGAAAAAAGCCATTAAAATCCCATGTATGGCTTACACTTTGCTAGGGAAGATAATTACAGATATTTATGTAAGATTAATGCCTGTCACGTCGTGATAATTTTATAAGAAAATGGGAACAGAGAGAGTCCTTGGGGAAAGGCTAGTTGGATTGTATTTTATTTTGTTTTATTTTGTTTTTCCTCAATTTTAGAGTCGTCAGGGAGATTCTCTACAGAAGATGACATTTAAGGAAAGGGACGAAAGTGGTGACATCCTATAGCAAGCTTAGTGCTGAGTGGTCAGAGTGGAGGGAACAGGGTATGCAAGGGACCTGATAGAGAAGTGGGAGCAAAGCAGGAGTAGAGAGGGAACTTCAACCAAGTAGTAAAGGGCCCTTTGTGCCGTCATAAGGATTTTGCTTTTACTCTGCATGTAATGAGAAGTCATTTCAGGATTTGGAGCCAGATACTATCATCATCTGTTTGATATTTTCACAGATCAGTCTGCGTTGGGAACAGACTTTGGACTAGAAATGTGATGGTGGGTTATTGAGCTATTACTGAGTGCCAGGCGTTGAACTAAGAAATTTACATATCATATGCTATTTAATTCTAACAGTCCAATAAGTGTAGATATTATGATTGGCCTTCATTTACTGAGAATAGGAAATTGAGGCTCAAAAGAATGAAATCAACAAATATATTTAATAAATTATACAGTGAGGATTTGAGCCCAGTTCATCTGTTTCAAGTATCTGCATGAGTCACGACTATATTTTATTAACTAAGTCCAGGTGAAAACTACCACTAGCATAAGTAGTTTCAAAGTGGCAATAGCAAGGGTGTTCTACCTCAACCCCACATACTTCTTCTCAATAGCTTGTCTGTCCCAGAGTAGCCATAGCCATTTCCAAATAAGTCTTAAAATTTTCTTAGGATGACTTCTAGTTAGTGTGTGTGTGTGTGTGTGTGTGTGTGTGTGTGTGTGAGTGTACAGCATTGATAGGTTAGACAGGTAGATATATATTGCTATGGTGAATTAAATAATTTTTCTATCATATTTTATCAATCACATAAGAATATTACTTTTTCTATACTGACTTTGTAACTTTGCTGCTTAGTGGACACTCCAAATAGTGTTAATAACAATGCTAGCATTTTTATTAAATATTTTGTGTTATTCTAGCAGACATTGTCTTTAAATAATGACAATTTTGTGGCTGCCTTTCTTCTGTTTGCTACTCTTATTTCTTCTTCTTGCCTGTTGCTCTGAATATGTTGGTAGTAGTAGGCATTCTTATCTCATTTCTCACCTTAGTGTTAATATTTCTAATATATCACTATTAAAAATGATGTTTGTTGAAGGCTTCTGGTGTATATACTCTTTGTGAAATCAAGACAAATCTTTCTTTTCTGAGCATGCTAAGAAATTTTAAAGTTGGGAATGGGTTTTAAATGTTGCCAAATGTTTTTTAGCTTCAAAATCTCATGAATCATTGTTACACTTTCTAATCATTAATATAATTAATTATGTTAGCTCTTAATATAAGTTCTTAATATAATTATATTAGTTCTTAATAATATAAGAATTAGCTATATTAGTTCTTAATATCTAACTACCTTTGTATTTGTCATGATTGATCTTTAAATATTTCTGTATTTTATTTACCAGCATTTAGTTTAGAAGTTTGCAAATATGCTCATAATTTAGATTGAACAACAGTTTTTTCTTTGTGTTAATATTATTCCGTTTTGATATTAACAATATGCTATTTTGTGTAATAAATTGATGTATTTCTGTATTCTTCTAGGCTGTTGAACAATTTAAATAACTTTAAAATTATTAGTTTTTATTTTTAATAAAAATCTATGCAAAATCATCAGATCCTAGTATCTCATAGGAGATTTATGATTACTTTCCCACTGTTGTTTATTGTTGTGGATCTATTGGTTTTTCCATCTCTTTTTGAGTTGATGTGGACATTGAAATTTGAGTATTATGACAGGTGTGGTACTGGAGAGAAGAGAAAGTGGACATTGAAATTCGAGTATTATGACAGGTGTATTGTAGAGAGAGAGTGCTCAAGCGAGCTCTAGTTGACAGTATTTCAAGACACAAAAGGGAATGACAGGAAGTCCAATGGAAAACAAAAACAAGAGCTATAAATAGAATATTGAATCTAATGGTTTAAGCTTCATAAAAATAAAATGAATTGAAGGAGGATGGAAAAATAATGGTTTGGATCTCCGTGAAAAGGAAGAGTCACCTAAATCACCTTGAGCTCAAGGAAGAGAGTTATGGGAGTCAAAATTGTCTCCACCTAAGAGGGTATCAGTGGAAGTAGTAGCCTGAACAGAAATAGCCATTTTAGTTTTGCAACATTAAGAGAAGAAGGTGACTACCTTGGAGGATTTTGGTGTAAAGTGGTGCAACTTCCAGAAAGTACAGTGGAAGGGTGTGGGGTCAGGAGAGGTGGCAGATTAGACAAATTTAACAGATGTGCATACCGTGGTGAAAGCCGCTGTGTAGGTGATGACCTGGAAGTTAAACTTCTTGTGGGAATAGAGGTGACAGGAATATTGGGACATTGATGAGATTAGACCTAAAGGATTTGCAGGAAAACTGTGACAATAATGCTGTAATACTGGCATATTTTTTTTACAGAATGGGAAGGGAAGAAGTGTCTTTTTTTTTTATTTTATTTTATTTTATTTTATTTTATTTTTTTCCCCATTTATTTATTTTATTGCATTTTAGGTTTTGGGGTACATGTGAAGAACATGCAAAATTGTTGCATAGGAACACACATGGCAGTGTGATTTGCTGCCTTCCTCCCCATCACCTACATCTGGCATTTCTCCCCTTGCTATTGCAGGACCATGCAGAATTCTGTTTCAGTCACTGGTTCAGTCTTCCAGTGGCTGTATGGAGGCCACACAAAGGAGATGTGCCAATAGCAGACACAACGGCCTAGGCAGTTTTGCCAGAAACATTTATGTCTCTGTCTTATATCTCTGATTCTGATATCCACAAATAGGGTAGCATCATAGTTTTGGACTCTTTGACAGCAATTTTGACCTCTCATCTACTCAAACCACAGTCATCACTATAATCTCAAAATCAAGCATTCCACTCTTAGACATTATTTCCCACCTTTACTATCAGTCAGCCCATTCAGCGCCCAGACGCCAACAGCGATTCCAGCTCTTGTGGATTTCCAACTCATGGAAACTTCCCACTGCCTTCAGGTCTCTTTTTACCTGACTGATTTCCCTGGTCCAACTTAAGGATCACTCCCTCAAATATATACCTTCTATACACGTTGTCCTGTCTGTCTCTCCTCATTTTCCCTGTGTTTCTACCAAAAATACTACTATGGTTAATTTTTTCATCTATTCTTCACCTGCATAGTTGGAGAAAATCACAGAACCAAAGTTGCTTGACTCATTTTAGATTCATAACCAATGATCTCCAACAGAAACAGGAATTCCTTTTTCACTTGCCTAGTCAATTTACTTTCTCTCTTCCCAAGATGACTATTTCACACCTTCTCTGTCCTCCTCAAACCTGTATGACATCCTCTCCAGTTCTTTCTCCAAGCTCATTATTTTGCCTGTTTATTCATTGAGGAATAAAGGAAAACTCTCACCTGCTCCTACCACTCTTCAACCTACCACCTTCTCTATTTGCCTATGTGACCAACATCCTACCTCAAAAGAGAAACAGTTTTGTTTCTTTTTGTTTTTGCTTAAAACCATCTCCTCCAACAGGAAGCCTGGATTCCATCCCATTGCCTAAAATATTCACCATTTTTATCAATTAATTACAGATGTTGGCTGCCTCTTCAAAATATATGATACGTATTATCCTGTGAGTTATTTTTGCAATGTTATCAACATCTCTTCCCCTTTGAACCAGACACACACACACACATACACATACATTCCAATTTAGAACAATTCAATAAAATGACAGCAAGAGTGAGGGATAAAACAAGAAAAAAAAACAAATTTAGAACTTTTCAAATAAAAACGCACACACGCAACACATTGTAAAATAAATTAATAAGAACCAGACAAGCTGAATTCGCTTAATTCATTTTTAGATCAATGGGGAAGAGCAGGGGACTAGTAATAAACTTGGGAAAAAGAAGATTCCTTCAAAATCAAAATAATGTGTAATTGAACGTACTGAGTATTTCCTTCTGAAATAATTTCAATTCATTCATTTTTCTTTTTTCTTTCAATTGTTATGTAATATATTTTATACATATGAGTGACGTGATGTTTTGTCACATGCGTAAAATGTGTAATGATCAAGTCAGTGTTTAAGGTATCCATTAATTTGAATATGTACAATTTGTATGTATTGTATCAGGAACAATTCAAGTCCTCTCTTCTAACTACTTTGAAATATGCAATACATTATTGTTAAGCCTAATTACTCTACTCTGCTGTGGAATGATGGAACTTCTACCTTTCATCTAACACTGTATGTATACCCATTAACCTACCACTCTATACCCTCCTCCTATTGACCCACCCTTTTCAGCCTCAGCATCTGTGATTCTACTCTTTATAAGATTAACATATGAGTGAGAACATACATTTGCCTTTTATTTTTATAAGCAAGAGGTGAATAATTATCCTAATATATGAAGCCTGTAAATTGATAAATGATTTTGCTTAGCTGTTATGGAAAAGTTTGCTCTTTCAACAGCAGAGATTAATAAAGAATAACCTTGAGTAGTGATACATCCTTTTGAAGTCTTGGTCTGTACTTTGTTATTTAGATAATACTGTTCATTATCTGTGGAAGGAAACGAAAACATTTTTTTCCTGCTTCAATAAACCTATTACCAATAGTTGGCATTACAGCTTGTTATTTCTATGCGCTTCAGATTCCATTAGGCTTTTGCATGTGATTTTGTGTGTATTTTGGCATTTTAAGATGTCATCCCTGTGGATCAAAATATGATAACTGAATTACGGATCATGTTGGTATTGCTGGAGATCAGACTGTTGTTGTCTTCTAAAACTGATATGGCCTGTTTAAGCCTTAGAGGTCTTTGATTTAGTGTATTTTACTATCTTAAATTGTTATGTCAAAATATGTAAGAATGACATTGTTTTGATATATTTTTGTAGGCAAAATAATTTCTAATTGTGATTATGTAATTTTCTTTCCATTAAGGTGTGAAGCAGTGTCTTTGAAAAATGACCTGCTTACTGTGTTTTGCCTGTCATTGGTAGTATTGTCATATCAAAAAGATCTCTGACAATGAAATATTTTATGACTTGTGCTGAAGCAGTCAGCATGTTATCATAGTTCTCATTTGAGTAGTTGTAGGCATCTCAATTGCTTCCTAAGTAAAAAGTTTTTCTAGCCAATTTTAATCTTGCTCAGAAACATGAAAATGTGTTTCCTGTGCGTACCATGGACAACATTCCTAGAGAAAACATGTTTATCTAACTTTAGTCACTCTTTTTCTGAATCATGTGATGGTTTTGACTTAATTCAACTGTATTAACTCAAAGAAATCCAATTTTTCAATTCAACCAGAAACAAACGGAATTGTACTTATATAGAAGAACCAAGATTATTTTCTTTTAAGTAATTTAGTTTGGGTTTTGTCCTTTCAGAAAGTATATTAGATAATCATTTGTTTTAACTATTTTAACATTGTGCATGTCAGTAATAATTAAAACCTTAAATAAAATTAAAAAGTAGATTTTTAACTTCAAATTGAGATACTTCTGCCTGGAAGAATTTGTTTCTCCTCTTTTTCTTTCTCTGTTTCCTTCTATTCATCCTTTTACCTTCCTCTTCTTTCTTATATTCTCTCATTGAAGTACCTGGATGATCAATTAATTTTTTCTGTTGTCTTTACTCTAAATCATTTAGCTTTGAAAGGAAAGAATACGCATGTATCAAACAATTCCCTCAGGCAAAATAAGCATGTGCTGACTGGTAGTATGCAAAATACCTACCTTATATTTTCCCTGCTTGAAATACACTGTATCCAAATCATTATAAATTTTCAAATAAATATAATTTGTGATAGTTCATACAGAAGTCAGAATATTGTATGTTTGGTGTCATAAATATTACATTTATAATTATTAAAATTATATATTCATTCATTACACTTTCTCATAGCATCTTTGTAGCACAGTGCTTTATAATTTCTTGATTCTTGTCTGAAGTCTGTATGATTAGAACCAAGTACCATTCATATAAGAATAGTATTTTAAAAATAGCTTTGAAAACAGTAGTAGAAACCTTCAGAAAAGGAAACCCCACTTTCCCTTGGATTCATAACTGGCAAAGCTAAGTTCTTGGGAGTCTGAAATATTGAATTGAAATAGCTGAAATCACTGCAAAATATGACAAAGTGCTTAAGAAAAGGTTTCATGTTCCTTGTCGGAAGAGAAGTTTCATTTAATCTAATGAGGTTATTCTTTTCTAATTTACAATAAGACATTTTTTAAATTTCATCTTGGCAGCTCTAATTCTCCCAAGATTGTCCTTTGTATTTCTCACTTTGGCAAAACTGCACTGCTTGCTTATTTGATTTTTTCCATTGGAAAGTAATAGGACCCTTTCCTTTTGCTCCTTGGACAGCCTGACTTGCCTTCTAATCTATCACAACCACATATGAGAGGCCTGCCTCTAGAATCCTTTCCCACCCCCGGGACCTCAGTGCTTTTCTTGCAATGTTACTGCCAATTTGGCATATTTGAGAGTTCGGTGTCTTCACCACCTCTGGCAGAAGGAAAAACGCATTCCTAACCTTTCACCTACGTATGAGCCTATTAGTCTCTATTGTTAATATAAACATTATATAAACTATCAATATTTAAGAATGAGAGAAAAACATTTCTATTTAGATAATTCTGATACATCTTTTAATGTTAACTGAATTCTTAAGCATAAGAGATTAAAATACTGTAACTACCTGCAAAGCTGAACACATTGTCTTTTCATTCAAAATAGTAAAAGTAGCCTCAACCTTTGAGGCCTTCATTTTATATCTTGATTTTTTTTAACTTTAGAACTTTTTCTTTATTGAAGTTATGAGAATGTATTGACTGATTAAATCCTGCATTCAATACAAAGTATAGGCAAATATTAGCAAGACAAATAATAATAAATACAAATAAATTTATGTTTCAAAAAAATGCTATTGGGTGAATATATGATATAGATAATCATGTACCTTCACATATTTAAATGCTATTATCCTCAATTCTTAAATCAGAATGTCTGATTCTGTTAATAAATTTAGTATTAGAATTTTATCAGATACAAAAAAGAGTTAAAATGCTAAAATTATGGTCTTATGTAACTCACTTGAAACAATTCTCTTAGTCTGGTAATATTGGTGACTGGGAGTTTATCATATCCTCACTAGATAAGAACTATTACTATTAAACTTTTTCTAATGATTGGACCCATTGATTTTGATAATGAATATTTGAGGACACTTAGGAGAATTTTTAAACTTTCCGGAAATTTCCCAGTACTTTTAAAATCATATTTCTAAGCTAAAAATTTCAAAAAATAAGGAAATTAAATCTTGCCACTCTTTCTGTGAATATCCTATGATTGATGAGAGGCAGAGTAGAGCTTCCTCACATTTGGGGCTTATTCTACTGTGTGTGGACAGTTGTCAGCCCTGTATGTGATAACTAAGCACTCTACCTCTATAGTCCTTTCAAATATTTTACTCATAAAAGGATCTGAGAATATGGACCAATGGTCCAATATGTGAGCATTGAGTTTGCCTATTGTACATAAAACTATGTAAAACAGTTTTCATTTTCACTTCACATTTATGATGGATCTATCAGTAGTTGAAACAGGATTGAAATTTAGATTTACATTTAAAATGCTAATTATATTCTTGTATAACTGCATAACAACATCAGGAAACAGCTGCTTTCACCAAAAAATGCTGGCTTTAACTTATATTAAAGAGAGTTTCAGCAGTTTTGTAAAACTTTAAAACACCCCAGTGCATTTTGGGGATGATTTTTATGAGGCCTGGAAATTCTAGTCATGAAAATGTGTAAGACACAGGAGGCTCATCTTGAAAAAGGCAAAACAGAGGGTAAGATATTGACATCAATACCAAACACATAGTAAAATAATTTTTTCTCTGATTAAGATGTTCATATAAAGTACAGACACCATAAACCAACCTGCATGGCATGATTCTAAAGTGACAAGTGCTGGGAGAATAGAATAAAAGTCCCTCAGTTAAAACTAGCGGGTCCTAAAGATCAAATTGACCTTATCAGTGTGAATCTTTCCTTTCATGAATGTATGATCTATTTACTGTGTTAAAATTGAAATTTATCCAGGATAGAGTGACCCTCGGGATTTTTTTGAAAATTTTAAGAGTTGGCTATGGAATATACAGTTTATATGTTATTGAGTAAATTGATGAATAATTACATGGAAGCTTTCTCTTCATTTGGCTGTTCAAAGGATATACCCAATACTGATAGCATGTTGTTGTATATTTATGTACAGTTAATTGAACACTTAATGATCAAGAACAAATAACTGTTCATAACTGATTTGCTATTTGTAAAATTTTCTAGTGTAGTTGTTATACCTTTGTTGTTAATTTACCTGGTTTTCTAAAGTATATGTTCATATCAACACATTCCTGATAGTAAGATTGCTGCTTGATCACTAAAGGGTCTGAGTAGACATGTGTGCATTGTTTCTCATAAAGGACATTTTCCTCCATGGAATTAACAATAGCAGGTATTACAGACTGATGATTTATTTGGTTCACTATTATTTAATTGAAATTATTATATCTCATGGAAAGAACATAGAATAAAACATTTTCATAAAAGTATATTTTATTTATTAAAGGCTTTATTTTTAAAGTGCTATTTTATAATTTGAATTGCCTTTATAATTATAGTACATTTTTAATCCAATTCAATAGTATAAGACATCCCAAATCTAAGAAGAACAATGCCAAACAGGTGTGATTCAATAAATTCATCTAAAATAAGTATTATCATTTTAAAAGACTTAAGATGGCACATATAATTTATAAATAATATGTATAAATAGCAAAAATTAGAATACACATACACATAAAATCTAATTCATAATATCTACATCTAATTGCTATATTTGTCAAACACATTGTTTAATAATAATGGTTTATGTGCTAAGATCCTATATTTAGTATTCATAGTCTCACATTGTAATTTTACAAATCAACATTAACAATTCTCAATTTTAAGTTCAGAGAAAAAATCATGAGTTAATAGACCCCCATAAATTCATTTTTATGAAAAATTTTACTTAGTCTTCATCAGTTTGGTGATTCTTCTTACGTTCGTCTGAGAACAGCAAGTTTTCCTCCACCAGTATATGGTGGTGTGAACTTAAATTTTTCTGTATATTCAAGGTCATCTCAAGTTCTTAAATAAATATTTGTTTAAAATATATGTTATATATAGCATAGAAAGAAAAAGAGTACCTCTACCTGATATTTGTTATATTTCTGTTATGTACAAACACTTCAGGGCAGGAACTACGGACATTCAAGAACAGGGTAGCTTCCTTTCTGTGTCAGTGGAGAAGAATGGGTCTCATAAACATCCTAAGACATTAAGGAAGGGTAATTGAACACTCATTCCATGTTTTTCCAAAATCAACAGTACCGGATGTAGAAGGCACACAACCATTCTTCTTCTTTCTCCAAAAGGAAAGTCTCTTTTTTTATAGCCATTCTAGTACAGAACTATAAATAAAATCAATTTTTTTTCAAGGGAATAAGGGGAAATTTTGATAGAGCTCTTGATTAGGGATTTAAAATCCTATTCACAATTTTTTTCAACTGTTATCTAAGAGAGCAAACATAATTAAGATGCTTAAAAAATTAAAAATGTAATCCACTTCCTATGTCAAAAACAGTCAAGTTCATGTATGTGTAGATGGTTAAGTAAATGACCAAAAAAGTTCATGTATGTGTAAATGGTTATTCAAGAGTTCATGTATGTATAGATGGTTCAAGTTCATGTATGTGTAGATGGTTATTAAGTAATTGACCAAATGAACAAAAGAGCACAGTATGACAATAAAACAGAGGTAAAAATGTATTTGGATTTAAGTATGCCTCCTGCCTAGGGTCTGAATGTTCTCTCTTAGATGGACTTACGTCTTGTCTTCCAAACACTTGAAGATAATTTTACTTTGTAACACTAATATTTTCAAAGTATACTTTTTAAATTATTCAATTTCTTTGATAGCCATTTTCTTTTCATGGAAAGAATAATCCTTTAATTTATAAAATATGAACTTGACATCTATTTAACAAGGACATGTGCTATTATTCATTTATTAATCAAACATTTATTGAATACCTCTTGAGTTTCTTACATTTTTAAGGTGAATAACTTAGAGAAAGCCCTGCCCTCATCAAACTTTCATTCTCTTCCCTCAGAGCCATCCAGCTTTCATTCTCTCCCCTCCTCTGAGGTGTGATTAATATCATGGGTCTTGTAACTTTTTAATCTTTTTAAGTCACAGAACAAAAATCACTGAGAATCAGCTGACTTAACTACAAATTATGACATGCATAAGTAGATGTTTTCTCCTTATTCATATGTATATTTTAACCATAGGGAATGTTTATTCCTTGGGAGCAATATTGAAGGGGAGTAATATTTTTATCACCCTCAGTATTAGTATGTTTTCACACTGCTGATAAAAACATACCCGAGACTGGGCAATTTACAGAAGAAGGAGGTTTATTGTATTTACAGTTCTACATGGCTAGGGAGGCCTCACAATCACGGCAGAAGGCAAGAAGGTGCAAGTCACATCTTAAGTGGATGGCAGCAAACAGAGAGCTCGTGCAGGGCAACTCTTGTTTTTAAAACTGGCAGATTTCTTGAGCCTCATTCACTAGCAGGATAACAGAACGAGAAAGATCCACCCTCATGATTCAATCATCTCCCATCAGTTCCTTCCCACATGTGGGAATTATGGGAGCTACAAGATGAGATTTGGGTGGGGACAAACAGCCAAACCATATCACTCTCTGTCGCAGAATGGAAGTGGCCTCTTTTCCAAAGTTTGCCTTAAGTTTGACTCTAAGCTTAGGTAGATTGGAGAAGACTTTTCCATCACAATTCGCTAGAAGGTTTATCATTTCAGATGGTGTCATGATGTAACAAGTTGCATGATGAGGAAGTTGGGCCAAATTAATAAAAGTATTTTCAATGTGAATAAATTCTGGATTGTCATGCTTTTCTCAAGACTCTAGAAGATTATTTTCCCCATAGTCCTTGAAAAGGGTAAGAAACAATGTTGATTATTGGAAAACTCCCATAAGGAAAGCAGCCTGCCAGTTAAGGTTGGAATCCGGGACCAATGCTGCTAGACTATATGTAACGACATTAAAACACATTACAAGAGAAACTGCTGTTGATTATTAAGAAATAAACATTCCTGTGGTTCATTTGAAGGCAAATCTGTAATAGTCAGCAGAAGATTCATATGACCACATCTGAAGCCTGGAATTTCCAAGTTCCTGTATGCAATGAGAAGCTGAGTGCCACAGCAATGCAGATGAAGAAAAGATGGAGTTGAACTGTTTCCTTTCCATCTGGTGTTTTACAGCAGCTCTGCTCACAGTCACTCTTAAAGGAAAATAGAATGAAGAAAAATAAATTCACAATCTTGTGTTGTTTAGGCTGAATAATCTAAGCCAAATTATTGCTTAGGAATAAATTAAATATTGTATAAAACAGAGTCCAAACATAAATAAAATACACTGGAGGGAGACCTCTCATTTAATGAGACCCTGAGCTAATTTAAATTGCCCACGAACAGCAGCATAACTGTACCAGTGCCAAGTATGAGGGTTGGTATGGATCCTCTCGTTTTTCACTGACACTCTGTATCAAATTGCAACACTCCCAGTATTCTTTGCCACGTTTCCTAATTTATTTTATCTATAGAATATACCCCCACATAAAATGCTACATATTTAACTTTTAATTTTTAATTTTCCTCTCTGTCATTGGAATATAAGCTTCCAGGAAAGAATTTTGAAATGTTTTATACCCTTTTCAATCCCTGGCTCATAGTAGGCACTCAACACATACCTATTAAAGAAAAATTTTAAAAGTTATTTGTTTAAAGATGATACAGAAGGCCAGCATGGTGGCTCACACCTGTAATCCCAGCACTTTGGGAAGGTCAGGAGTTTGAGACCAGCATGACCAACATTGTACAATCCTGTCTCTACTAAAAATACAAGATTAGTTGAGCGTGGTGGCTTATGTCTGTGATCCCAGCTACTTGGAAGACTGAGGCAGGAGAATCGCTAGAAACTGGGAGGTGGAGGTTGCAGTGAGCCGATATCACACCATTGTACTCCATCCAGCCTGGGCAACAAGAACAAAACTTCATCTCAAAAAAAAAAAAAAAAAGAAAAAAAAGATACAGTAGTAGATAATATATAATATAATGTATTTATTCCAAGTGCATTCTGTGTATTGAAAGACACTTTTAAATCCAAAAAGAAGTTTCTTAATTAGTTCATCTTTTTATTTTTGTACCCAGATGCTTAAGAACAATGGATGTTTTCTTGTTAAAGCACTTTTTAATCCAATTAAATTTCTTTAAAAATATGTTCATATACGCAACTTACATATATGCATACATTTGATCAAAGATAAAGTTTTAGTACAGATTTTTAGTACTTTTCTTATTTAGTTTGGTTCAATCCTGATTTTTTTCTTCTTGCTCCTTCCTACATCCCACCATATACACCTAAGGGTACTCATGTTGAAGACCCAATATGTGTCCATCCATATTTTTTCCTGCATTCATAAATCTTCTTTTTTAAACATTCCTGTTTTATAAAAATGAAGAAATATTAAGTAGGCTATTCGTATATTGTTTTTCTCACTCAACAATAATGTGAACATTTAATCTAGATTAAATTCATTCTTAAAAGCTACATATTATATACAATGGAGAAACCATAATTAATTCAGCCATATCATTATTGGTGGACATTTCTTTATACCTGCATTTTACTTTAATGCACAATAATGTAGTAAATAGCTTTGTTTGCATTATTCAAAATTTTATATTAGTGGTCTTATTTTTTAATATATATAAAGGCTATAGCACTACATTCTCTGGTCATATGCACTACTCTATTTATTTGGCAATGCCTTGTAAGTTTATTAGTAGTTTTGATATCTGGGGAGAGTACACTCTTACTATTCTATTTTTTTATTAACCTTTCAATTTATGTTAGGCATTTTTATATGCAAATTTTAAGATAATTTTATAACATTCTAGAAAATATCAGATGTAATTCAATGTGATTTTAATCAAAGTTATATATTTCTTCGGCTTTTTACTTTTGCGGACATTTTAATAATTTCACATAATATTCTATAGTGTTCTTTAGCTAGATTCTGCAACTTGTTAGAATAATTTCGTAGCTTTTTTTTTTTTTTGAGACGGAGTTTCGCTCTTGTTACCCAGGCTGGAGTGCAGTGGTGCGATCTCGGCTCACCGCAACCTCCGCCTCCTGGGTTCAGGCAATTCTCCTGCCTCAGCCTCCTGAGTAGCTGGGATTACAGGCACATGCCACCATGCCCAGCTAATTTTTTGTATTTTTAGTAGAGACGGGGTTTCACCATGTTGACCAGGATGGTCTCGATCTCTTGACCTCGTGATCCACCCGCCTCGGCCTCCCAAAGTGCTGGGATTACAGGCTTGAGCCACCGCGCCCGGCCAATTTCGTAGCTTTTAACATTTTCCCTGTTGTAAATTTTATTTTTCATTGCTTATTGCTAAAGCTGCTGATTTTCTCATATTCACATTTTACTTGACCACTACCAAATTCTTATTATTTGTAGATTTTTATAAAAGTTTATTTGGTATTGTAAGCATGTAATCATATCATTAGCAAAAAAGGAGATTGGTTTATATTTTCCTTTCTGTTGTTTTAAAAATATATTATTTCATTAATAACATCAAAACTATGTTATATAATAATGATAATAATAGGCATTCCCATTGAGCTCTTGTTTTAATTGGTATGTTTTCAGTGTTTCATTACTTGGATAATATTTTCAAAATTGAGTTTTGATAGATTTTATCTTATTTATCTAGACTTTCACTATTCTTATTTTACAAAGAATATTTATTACCAATGGCCGTTCAATTTTATGATTTTCTTAACATGTATTAATGTTATAGTTCAGTTTTCTTATTGATTCATATAATGCCTTATGTAGAAAAAAATGTGTGACATTGAACTAATCTTACATTCTCAAAATAAATCCTGAGTGGTTTTTATCATTTTATATTTAAAATTTTTACGTCTTTATCAAAAGTGGTGTTTCTCTTACCTATTTTTAATACCATCTTTATCACATTTTAAGCTATATTGGTTTGATAAAATTATTAAGAGGCTTTTTCCTCTGCCTATATCCTTCTTCAACCCTTAAAAGCTCCAATTTTATCCCTCTATTATATAGTTTTCTAATGTCTCTTCAGTGGCTGCATTCTGGAGTCAGGTGTACTTGACCTTTGTCTCTCTGATTGCCAATTGCATAGGTGTGTTTTCATTGATAATTCAGTGAAACTTGGATATAGAATTTTGTAGTGCCTTTAAGTCGTCTTGCAATTGAAGGAAAAAGTTGTTCCCCATCCACCAAGCCATCCCAATACTGGTCGATTATAAATAAGGAGGCTTTTCCCTCCTTTGTCTCACAAATTTCCCTTCAATCTCCTAGATTTCCCAAGCTCCAAGGGTAAGTAGACGTAACCCAATTCAGTTCATTCTTTATTTTAGGGGAACCAGGGAACCCAATCGTTTACATAGGATTGCTATTGAATATTCTTGTGAAGCAATAGGCAGAGAATTCCCCTGTAGCCATCTGCTTTTCCTTTTCCTTTCTGCCCTTGTTCTCCCATTACTTTCTCTCCTTCAAATATTTTTCTAGAAACTGAAACAGGGTCTGAGTTTACAGGCATCCTGTAAATTGCAGCCACTTGGCTAAAGACGCAAAAGGGCTTGCACTTGGGAAGTAAAGAAAAAGAAATTTGAATTCATTTTATGATGTTGCCAGAGGACTTCTAACAGTCTCTGTTACCGTCACAAAAAATTTACATGAAAAACTTAAGGCTAATTTTTTTGATAATCATCTCATAAAATTTATCAGTCTCCCCAAAATACATAATAATTTATATAGAGAAAAAACATGTACTTTTTATTGTTTACTTTAAGGATTTATTTTTAAATAATTTGCTGAAAAACAAAAAGCTCTGTTTACTGTATCCTTAATGATGTATGCCTATTTCTGCTAGGGTAAAGACATGATTTAATCATGAAAATATAGGAATTGCTCATCATACAAAAACTATAACAACATGTGTGGTTTATAGAAAAAGCTGTCCTTCAGACTGTCTTTTAGTATGTTTTCTCATGGTAATGTTGCCAAATATAGCAATTGCATTTATTGCTAAGCTGACAAAACCTACTGAACCAAAATATAATTGAAGTCTTTTACTTTCCTAATAATATATTAGAGCTTAATATCTATTGTAAAGAATGATTCATTAAAAGAACACATACTTTTATTTCAGATGCAGTAGGAGCTTCGTCTCTCTTCAGCAAGAGAACTAAGCAATTCCACTCTTTCTTACTGCCTCCATCTTCTGGCAAATGAGATTGACAATTCTCCATCTCATGGCTCTGGGATTTAAAAACTGGCCCCTGTAGCCCAGTTCATCTAAGGAGACGTCTTAGTTTGGTCCTGAATCCCTGCTCTGCTTAGTCTTCTATCTGCATTTTCTCTGTAGATTTGAGCCTTTCTCAGGCACAGAACATCTTATATTTTGTATTCCCAAAATGTAAATTTCTTATTTGCCACTCTGATATCACCAACTTTTATTTCTGATTCATGACTGTCTGGTAGAAGCACCCTTTAATACTTCTTCCTTCCTCTTTTCTCCAAACTGTATAGTTGTTTGAGAGTTATAAAAGTATTATTAAGTGATTAAAACTAATTAAGTTTTGTTTTGTTTTTGTTTGTGTTTTTAGAAAAAATACAGGCTACCTCCAAACTTTTTCTTTCGTTTTTTAAACATGACTATTGATTAAAGAATGACTATGTTGCAGAGTTTCACTTAATTTCAGGTTCTCTTAGACATTACTTTGCAAGGATGTGGGTTAGATAAATGAGTGGGAGTATACTGAAAGACTGATGTTTTATCCCAGCCAGTATGTAGGAGACAACTGAGGAAGAGTCACAATTTTCCTCTCTGCTCTTTAGTTCCTTCACCACAGGTCCTATTTTTCAGAAATTGGAGGCATGATAAACAAGATAAAATGAAAATGGGGAGAAACAAAAAGGCAAGGCGATCATACATAGGGGGCACACAAGAGAGAGAAAGTGTAAAACTATCAAGGGAGACTTGTATAGAGTTCAAGGTTTATGACCTGACACTTGAAAATATATATATTTTTAACATTTACATTTCAAGTATCAGAATTTCTTGAGGGTACTGGAGTTGGTTCTCATTAGTCCAAACAATACAATCTTATCTTATTCTTTTTTTATTGTATTTTAGGTTCTGGGGTATATGTGCATATCATGCAGAATTGTTGCACAGGTACATACATGGCAATGTGGTTTGCTGCCTCCATCACTCTGTCACCTACATCTGGCATTTTTTCCCATGTTATCCCTCTCCAACCTTCCCAACCCCCACCATCCCTCCCCTAGCCCCCCCGCAACAGACCCCAGTGTGTGATGCTCCCCTCCCTGTGTCCATGTGTTCGCATTGTTCAACACCCTCCTATGAGTGAGAATATGCAGTGTTTGATTTTCTGTTTTATGTCAGTTTGCTGAGAATGATGGCTTCCAGATTCATCCATGTCCTTACAAAGGACACAAACTCATCGTTTTTGATGGCTGCATAATATTTCATGGTGTATATGTGCCACATTTTCTCTGTCCAGTCTATCATCAATGGGCATTTGGGCTGGTTCCAGGTCTTTGCTATTGTAAACAGTGCTGCAATGAACATACATGTGCATGTGTCTTTATAATAGAATGATTTATAATCCTTTGGATATATACCCAGGAATGGGATTGCTGGGTCAAATGAAATTTCTATTTCTAGGTCCTTGAGAAATTGGCACACTGTCTTCCACAATGGTTGAACTAATGTACACTCCCACCACAGTGTAAAAGTGTTCCTATTTCTCCACATTCTCTCCAGCATCTGTTGTCTCCAGATTTTTTAATGATCACCATTTTAACTGGCATGAGGTGGTATCTCAATGTGGTTTTGATTTGCATTTCTCTAATGACCAGTGATGATGAGCATTTTTTCATAAGTTTGTTGGTCTCATGTATGTCTTCTTTTGAAAAGTGTCTGCTCATATCTGTCACCCACTTTTGAATGGGTTTGTTTAGTTTTTTCTTGTAAACCTGTTTTAGTTCTTTGTAGATCCTAGATATTAGCCCTTTGTCAGATGGGTAGATTGCAAATTTTTTTTTTCCCATTCTGTTGGCTGCTGGTTTACTCTAATGATCGTTTCTTTTGCTCTACAGAAGCTCTGGAGTTTAATTAGACCCCATTTGTCTATTTTGGCTTTTGTTGCCAATGCTTTTGGTGTTTTAGTCATGAAGTCCTTGCCTATGCCTATGTCCTGAATGGTTTTGCCTCGGTTTTCTTCTAGAATTTTTATGGTATTAGGTCTTATGTTTAAGTCTTTAATCCATCTGAAGTTAATTTTAATGTAAGGTGTCAGGAAGGGGTCCAGTTTCTGCTTTGTGCACATGGCTAACCAGTTTTCCCAACACCATTTATTAAACAGGGAATCCTTTCCCCATTGCTTGTTTTTGTCAGGTTTGTCAAAGATCAGATGGTTGTAGACGTGTGGCATTTCTTTAAGCACAGAAGAGCAGATACCAAGCTAGATATGAGCCAAACCACATTTTCAGTGCCTTTCATTGTCCTGGCCTTTCTGGGGATTACCTAATTAAAAAGAATATCCCTTATCCTTTCCACCAGGATACTGCCATTGCTGAAAAATCATAACTCATATATAAAAACCCAAGATACAATGAGAATCTTTTGTTGTCGTTTTTCTCAACATAAATTACTGTAACTGTCTTACATGCTTCTTATTTCTGCTCCACATTCAGCCATCATTCATGAGTGCAGAGTTACCAGAATGCTATCCTTTAAAGACTTTCATGTAAATATTTGTGAGAATCTGCAGTAAAATCTGTTCCCCACATTTCCCAAGTTTAGTTCCTGGAGTTAACTCCATTTTTTATCTCTTAATAGCTTTATTTTTCTCATCAAGAGATAGTTTTGAAGACAAGTGCAAGGACTGATAACTATCAATAAAGTCTTTCATTTGTTTTTCCTCCCCCTGGCTTGCATTTGTTACAGCAGCCACACGGAAAATGAACTGCTTCTCTCAAATTCAGGGAGTCTATGATAGTATACGAGTTTTTAAAACATGCGTAATATGGACTATCCATATTGTAGCCCACAGATAATTATAAAAAGCTTTTATATAATCTAATAATTCTCATGCCAAAAACTGACATTTATAATTCCCTTTGGATTGAAAGATATAGAAAATTATTATTACTTAACACCAAAAATAAGCTTTTTCTTTTAATAATATATTTGCAGAAAATTATACAATTTGATAAGTATTTATGTATGTTTTATAACCAAGTACATGTAAGATATATTACCTATATATAAATTCAATGCAATATATGTAGGTGTTGGACATATTACATATATTTCATATAAAATCACTTTAATAAAGTATACTATTAGGGCAATAAATAATTGCAAATAACTTATTGATTCATTAGGTTATTTAGCTACACAGACACACCATACAAAACTGACAATTTACTGGGTTGATCTGATAATAATAATTACTATTAAGTAAAGGGCACCTGCATGTAGTATGATATATATATAATTGCTAATTCATTTGATCTGAAGAATAACACTGTAGTAGATGCTATTGTTGTTACCTGGTTTACAGATGATGAAACTATGGCACAGAGAAGTTAGATAACCTGCTCAGGACACGGAAAGTAAGTGGCCTTGTTGGCATTAGACCTTAGGCAGTCTGAACTCCAAAACCTGTTTTCTTAATTGTGTAGCTACACAGTCTCTATTATTATAATTTCTTAAATGCTCATCCCTTTTGTCCACTATGTTATAGATCTTAGTTTTATCCTTTTTCCTCTCTATATTGATATCTCTCAGTTTGATTACAAGTATATTAAATGACTCATTTTGAATTTATATTAGTTAAGATCCACTTATGCTTCAGAGTCAATTTACACTTTATGAAAAATGTTACTCGGTTACACACCTGAAAGAGAAAGCCAATAGGTTTTCTTCCTCCTGCTAGAATGCAAGATTCAAAGAAGACAGCGCTTTTAATATATTTTTCGTCTGTTTTGTTATTCTATCCCCAAGTATCTATAATATTACCTAGATCATAGTCGAATACATGAATGAATGAATGGATGGATGAGCAAGTGAAGCCAGAGGGTGGTAGAGAAGAATGACAAAAATAACCTGGGTCCCCAGAAAAGTCATTAGGCATTACACCAACAACATTACCCCCTTCTTTTTGGGTTTCTTGTTATGTGAAATAATCAATGTCCTTATTTTTTAATATGTTAATATTTAAATTAACTGGATGCCTTTTCTATATGAAGATGCTAGCCTTCCTCAGTATAGCAAACATTTTAGATTGTTGTGGTAGAATGAAATTGGATTGCTGTATTTTTTTTTATTTCTCTCATCTTTTGTTCCACCTCTTTCTTTCTCTGTCTTCTTGTATCCAATAGCAAATAGATTTAACCAAGCTTATTGGGGTAACAGATACAGTCTGCTCCCATGGATAAACAGTAGGAACAAAATAAAGCTTCTTCATTTCTGTAAGATTCATTTGTTTGATAATATTTTGAGTGGGTGCCCACTATGTGCTGGGGAGTCTATTAGATCCTCAAGCTGGTCTGAGAAGCAGAAATTTATATAATTCCTACTGTAATGGAGAAGTCTATTGGGAAACAATTATTAATAAAAGGCTAAAGGAAATGACCCTCGTGGGTATTCATGACCTTCTTGGTGTTTGTTTGTGGGGTGTGTGTGTGTGTGTTTGTGTGTGTGTGTGTGTTTGAGATAGAGTCTTGCTCTGTTGCCCAGGTTGGAGTGTAGTGGCACAATCTCGGCTCACTGAAATCTTCACCTCCCAGGGTCAAGTGATTCTCCTGCCCCAGCCTCCAGTGTAGCTGGGATTACAGGCACACACCACCACATCTGGCTAATTTTTCTGTCTTTAGTAGAGATGGAATTCACCATGTCGGCTAGGCTGGTCTCAAACTCTTGACCTCAAGTGATCCACCTGCACTGGTTTCCCAAACTGTTGGGATTTACAGGCCTGAGCCACCATGCCTGGCCTTCCTTTCTGTTTTAATACTATGTTACAAGTAAGTCAAAAAAAAAAAAATATTGTCAACCTCAAAATTAAAAAAAAAAAAAAATCCTCTCCAAATATTTCTTTGTAAAATTAATTCCTTTCTGTCCCTTGGATGAAGTTTAGTATTTATGGAAAAGAATCAACACTGAAAATTTAATATGTTACTCCAACTTGGCAGCATAAACATTTTGGTAGTGTTCCAACTTTAATTCTCAACTAAAATAAAATGTAGTTCACCTACAAAGCAGCATTCTTAACATAGACCCAGATATATCAGTCACTGATATAACACCAGCTAGTAAGAAAAACAACTAGGTGACTGGTTTCACTATCAGAGTAGGAAGATTGTCAAAACCACACCTGTGAAAAGTTTGTCAACACAACTTCACGCTGTCTTTTTCCTTGCAGCCCTCACACCCAAAACTGTGCATCATGCAATTTACTTGGATAATCCTTATATAATCACCTGCTACTAAGCAGGCACAGAGAAATCACTACCAGAGGTAAAAGGTTACTTTGGAAAATAAAGGCCAGAGAAATCACAAATACAAGTAAAAACTATTAGAAATTTTTTACTTAGGAGAGTTGGTGATTCTACTTTTTCATATACACTTGCTTATGAGGAGCCTGTTTACTAGGAGGTTTGATTGGAATTATACCTTTCAAAGTAGTCAGTGTTAAAATGAAGGATTTGGTGCATAATGTGAAGATAATTGAATAATTCCTTCAGTTTGATAAAACTAAATGTACAACCTTTTAAATTCTTAAAGCAATTTCCAGGTGCAGTGGTTAATGTTTGTAATTCCAGCACTTTAGGGGGCTGAGAGGGGAGAATTGCTTAAGGCCAGGGGTTTGAGATCAGCCTGGGTAATCATCTCTACAAAAAATATATGTATGTTTTTAATTAGCTGGGCTTAGTGGCACACGCAGCCTGTTGTCCCAACTACTATGGAGGCGGAGGCGGGATGATTGCTTGAGCCTAGGAGTTTGAGATTGCAGTGAGCTCTGATCACACCACTGTACGCAGCCTGGGTGACGGGTCTACTTTGACTGCAAAACTTTTGAGACATTGACCTTATATAGTGATCTATTTAAACAGATAGAAAGAAATCAAAATAGGATCTTTCCTCATTAAAACACACTTGTCTCTGCATGTGCACACCCCCGCAGACACACACACTGTCAATAATAAGCCAGGATGAGAGAAAAAAAGATCAATAGAATTTAACTTCAACAGGTGCAGAGGAGGGGATTCTGAGGAGGATGAAAGATGACATGATGGGTACAGTGTACACTTCTCGGGTGATGGGTGCCCTAAAATCTCAAAATTCACCATTATAGAACCCATTCATGTAACCGAAAACCTCCAAGAACTACTGGAACAAAAATAATATTTTTTTCAAATAGAATTTAACCTCAGCTACACTTACTCTCATTTCAGTGTCTGTATCTATTCAGTAATTCTTAGTTGGGTTGTTTTTTAAATCAACATTATAACCTAGATCTTCTGAAACCATTTCAGTACCTGTGTCTTATTCAACATTAGAGTCTCATAATTCTAGATTGTTAAAATCAAAAGTTAAGGCAAAATTTATTTCATGTAAAACTTTCAGTTAATCTTTTCAAGAGACTAGCAGTCATGGTTCAAGGGTAAAGTCTATTTTTACATTTCTTCTCTTTGTCATAAAATACAAAATTTTATGGGAGATAGAACAACGTGAAGAAGGAAGTACTGGAGTTAAATTAGAAAATAAGGGTTTCAGATTTCCTTCTCAAGAGCTTTGTAAATTTAAGCCAATTTCTTAACATCTTTGAGATTTCATTACTTTCCGCTATTTTTGTGAAGATCTAAAATCATCAAGGAATCATGATTACAATGTCAGAAAACTGGAATGTAACTACTGCTGCTAGTACTGGTAAAATATAGGCAAGCCTAGGTCAAAGTGGTTGGCACAAGATTTCCTCTTCTTAGCCACTCATTGCCCTTCCTAGAGAAGCATTATTTCAGTGCCCTACTTAAGGTGTCTTGGTTGGGACATTGTTCAAAAAAATCTTTGGAATTTATTAAGGCATGAACTACTGCAAAAACTTGTACCAAATATGAAAAAACTAATACATCCTCAATAACCTATAGATGAGTCTGATTTTGCTAAACATGAGCCTATTCAAATTCTTCTTTTTGTCTTCATACACTTATGATCGGAAAGCAGTACAAATTTGGTTTGAATGGGCTTTGGAAAGGGGCACTTTTAGAAATCATATACATTGTCACTGTTTAAATAATGTTTATACTAAGTGAATATATATGACAGAACATTAATCATTCAAATATTTGCATGTATTTCCTCTTGAGGAGGGACATATTTCATGTATTATTTCAAAAAGAGATTTTGGGGGATAAGTCCTTTATTCGTTGTTTCATTTGAATACTTTAAGTACTCTACTTAAACATTCTCCACAAAATTGTACCCTAAATGATTTTGAGAAAATATGTAATTTTAATAGTGTATGTGTTGGCGTGCATTTGGAAAGGTTCTATAACCTACCATCTGCACTTCTGAGATAAACAAGTGAGAGGAATTCATTTAGCAACTAAGGAGGAACTTATTTTAAGAAATGAAAAAGTGTGGTGCTTGCTGGTAATTTCATTTTCAGGATCAAAAACATGGTTGTGGCACACAACAAACTCCTTTCCAAGGAAATGAAAATGAGTGTCAACAAGTAGTATTGTATTTGTTGCTAAGCACAAGTCTTATTGATCTGACATAACCTTTCCTTTTTATCTCATAATGATTTATTTGAGCTTCTGCGAAATTTAATGCCACTTTATATTTGCAAGGAAAACTGGAAAATCTGTTCCCCTTAAAATCAGGGGAAAAACATGGTAGCGCCTTTCAAATTTAAACCAAAACACAGGGAAACTGGTGTTGGGTTTATTCAAGAAATGAGAAATGGGTAAGAATTAAGCTAGCAAGCCTAGTAATGATTGAATGATGGAGAAATTATCAAGGCTACAAAAAGCAGGCTGATTAAGGACAACTTTGATGTACCCAAGTATGTCACTTAATGAGGTGTGTCAGCATTTCCTATAGAAAGCAACTTCGCTAAAAATGACAGTTCTGCCCACTCCTCAAATACATGCTATTACTATCTCCAAATTTGAAAGATTTCTTTAATTCTCAAAATTCATAAATAATTTAAACACAAATTATTTTTCACTAGCAATGTATATAAGGTAGATATCAAAATGTTTTATAAGTTTTCCAAAAAGGCAACAACAACAACAACAAAATACCACATTCTGCTGGTTGTGGTGGTGCATGCCTGCTAATCACAGCACTTCAGGAGGCTGAGGCAGGCAAATATGGCTTGAGCCCAGGAGGTCAAGGCTACAGTGAGCTGTAATGGGATCACTGCACTCCAGCCTGGGCAACAGAGCTGGACCCTGTCTTGAAAAAAACAAACAAACAAAAACATTATTTTAATTAATCCCCAGTAGGATTTTTAATGTAGAGGTAAAGTTTATCATGTAAATTTGCTAATATTAAAACCAAAGACCAATTCTAAAAGCCTAATAAATAAGATATTGAACATTAGACATAAGATCCAATTTTCTTACACTGATTGAGTCTAGCTTTGTGATCCTGAGCAAATTATTCTTTGTATTTACTTTCTTCTCTGTAATAGGAAATACTGAATTAGATGCTCCCTAAAATCCCTTAAATTACTAGGGAGTTCATGAAAGAGCGGTTCCTATTGTCAAATCACAAATGAAAATTTTTTGGTTCAAGTGACACAATAGCCTTTATATTCGGAAATAAAATACAGATAGATTTTTAAATTATATTTATTTTCTTTCTTAATTAATGCTTGTCTTTCTTGTAGTATTTGCAATAATAAAAATCACAGGGACAGTCCAGCACAAATTATTTTAGAATAACCATCAAGGATCATAAGTTGTTTTAAAGGCTAAACTTTCATTTGGTAATAAAATAATTTACAAGCCTATCAACTTCATCAGCAGGCAATAATCAGTAGCGAATTAATTTCTTAGATGTTCTTACAATTTTTAATCAATAACAGCTAATTGCTCTGTTTTCCAGTTAACGACTTTCCAATGAATGATCTAAATAAAAATTTCAGAAAGAAGAAGGAAACATTATCACATTAGAAACAATCTCATAATTGTTTCATAAGAGGATAATTTATAGATAAAATTTCCATTTCACTAAACTTAATTAGGCAATGGGTATTCAACTTTAGGCAAAGATAACTTTTAAACAAAAAATATTTGGGTTTTTTTCTGAATTGTGAGCAGCAAACTATTAATGCTGAATTACTACTTTCACTCTTTACTCTGAGATTTGAAATAAAGAAGTATAATGATACAATCCAGAACCTAGTCAGCTAAGATTAAACTATTTGTACAGAGGGAGTTGAAAAAAAAATAGGTCTTATATGTCCAAAGAGCACACAGATAACTTCTGAGTAACTCAAGCATAAACAGGAAAGAAATTTGATAGCAAACCTTGGTGGAGGTCCAGACTGAGTCTAATTACTGCCACTCCTTGTGAAAAATGTTGAATTAATAAGGTAGGAGGACTAAGGAAAAGGCTAGGCGTGATGAGCCTTCCGACTTTAAAATCTGAAACCTCGACCTTCTTTCAAAATGTGCCCCTCCCCATAAAGCTGCCTGAGCTGATAGATGAATGAGCATTTTAGGTGGTGGGAGAGGTCTTTAAGAGACATTTCTCTGGTTATTTCACCTGTGTTGAAGAGCATCATTATGGAAGGAGTTGTGCTCTCCCTACTCCTGAAAGCCTGCAAGGCATTCTAAGGGCACAACATTCAGTAACTCCCTGGCGTTAATTTAAATGAAAAATTGTCTGGATCTGTTATTTAGTATCAACCAGTTATATGGTTCTACCTGTATTATGTGTGTATATTTTTATGAGAATATTTAATGTTATTTCTATGTATTATTCATACTGCAGTAAAATCGAGAAAGCTGTAACTCTACATCTCAGTGAAATTTTTTTTTGTATTACAAATCTAGTTAAAACCTTTTCTAAGATTTTTTTAAGACATTAACTCTGGTGAATAAATACATTAATGCATTGTAGATATTTGATAGATTTATTCTGCCTAAAAAACATGTGTCCATTATTACAATTAAGACACGTTTGGGGAACAGCAAGATTATTCCAACTTCTTTCCAATGAATAATAATCCTTTAGATTAGTAAACACAAAACAAATTGGAATTCAGCTGGGTTAGCAATGCACTTTTGCAAATTAAAATAATAGCTTAAAAAGGAGAATTTATACCAAAGCGTTTTGTGTCGGGAGTTAGTAACAATTACTCTTAAATGTGTATATTCAATGGGAATTTTAAAAATGTATCCTCAGTTGCATGGAGAGGGTGTTCTTCACAGATTTAACACAGTGCACACATCTACCAAGGTTGTCAGCACTACATAGATTTCCCTGCTAAGTGCCTTTTGAACTTACCACCAAAAGTAAAAACCTTTTGAGTTCATTAAACATTTAGAATTAAAATACAATCTCAGAATTTCCTGCTCAAACATACGTTAGAGAGTAGCAGAGAAAGAGGAAACTTTAGTCTCTTTTTAGTGTAATAGCATTCATTTTGCACATTGTTTTATTTTTAAAATCTCATTAATAACTGCTGCCTATATTTCCTACTACATCACGACTGTTGACTTGCTGAAGAGCCACTGGAGAAATAATTCTTGGATCTTGTTGCCAAGAAAATCTGTGTCACTTCTCAGTAGCTTATAAGCTTTTTACTTAATTTTTGGTCAATTGCATCTTTCTCTTTTCACGGTTGCTGGGAGGCTGAGTGCAGTTTTTGGGACAAATTTAGACAACATCGCAGTGCCTTTTGGTACACATATCAATGTATAGCTATTACTTTTGACTACATGAAGATCAAGGAAAATAGAATATATTGTTTGCGTTTTAGTGAACTTCTTCAATTTGGTCATAAAAGAAGCCGACAGGTGCACATGTTGGAAGGAGAGAAAACAGAGTAAGAATTTTGAAAGATGAAAAGCAGGACAGGTGTTTAAGGAAAGAAGACAAGAACAGCATCCCATTCTTACTGAAAAGAATGTGTTTTTGTATACATTGCACTTTACCACTGCCAAATTGAAGAGACTATAAAGGAAGAAAGAAATCTAATTCACCTAAAATGTCAATATAATTTTTTCAGAGAAACTTCCTCTACCCTTCTTTAATATACCAATTTGTAGTTTAAAATACCAGTTTGTTAATGTGACAACGTTCTTTTTTATAACATTTCGTAACACTCATTACAGTTTGCAGCCTTATTTTTGTTTATTTCCTGTTGTTCTCTCCTGCCAGACTGTAAGCTCCATGACAGCTGGGAATATGGCTGTTTTATTTACCACTCTATTCCCAGTGCTTAGCCATGTCTAGCAAATAATTTGCTGTGAAATATGTGTGTCAAATACATGAATGATGTGTCTTCTGTGGACTAAGAAATCCACCATAAAAGGATAAAATATGAAATGATTTTAGCCTTAGTACTGTTGTGAACAAGAGCTTAAAGAGGGAAAAGCTGGCTAGGCATAGTGGCTCACACCTGTAATCCCAGTATTTTGGGAGGCCGAGAGGTGTGGATCACTTGAGGTCAGGAGTTTGACACCAGCCTGGCCAACATGGTGAAACTCCGTCTCTACTAAAAATATAAAAATTAGCTGGGTGTGGTTGTGTATGCCTGTAACCCCATAACCCCAGTTATTTGGGAGGCTGAGGCAGGAGAATCGTTCGAACCTAGGAGGTGGAAGTTGTAGTGAGCCAAGATTGTGTCACTGCACTCTGGCCTGGCAACAGAGTGAAAGTCTGTCTCAAAAAAAAAAAAAAAAAGAAAAGAAAAGAAGAAAGAAAGAAAGAGAAAGAAAGAAAGAGAAGGAAGGAAAGAAAGAAAAGAAAGAAAGGAAGGAAGGAAGGAAGAAAGAAAGAAAGAAAGAGAGAGAGAGAAAGAAAGAAAGGAAGGAAGGAAGGAAGAAAGAAAGGAAAAGAAAAGAAAGAAAAGAGTGAAAAGCATGACTTCATGAGGCAGTTCTGTGACTTCCATATCCTTCCTTGCTTAGAGCAAACATCCTGTCTAAGTCAGTTTGGGCTGCTATAACAAAAATGTCATAAACTAGGAGGCCCAAACAGTAAACAATTATTACGGTTCTAGATCAAGGCACCAGCAGATCCAGTGTCTGGTGAGGGCCCACGGCCTGGTTTGCAGTCAGCTTTTTTTTTTTTTTTTTTTTGAGACAGAGTTTCACTCTTGCTGCCCCGGCTGGAGTACGATGACACAATCTTGGCTCACGGCAACCTCCCCTTCCTGGATTCAAGCAATTCTCTTGCCTCAGCCTCCGGAGTAGCTGGGCTTACAGGCATGCACCACCACATCGGGATAATTTTTTTGTATTTTTAGTAGAGATGGGGTTTCTCCACTTTGGTCAGGTTGGTCTCGAACTCCTGACCTCAGGTGATCCACCCCGTCTGAGCATCCCAAAGTACTGGGATAACAGGCTTGAGCCACCGTGCCCAGCCCACTCAGATTTCTTCTTGCTGTATCCTCCTATAGGGGAGAACACAGACAAGAAGCCAGCTCTCATGTCTCTTTTATAATCAAACTATTCCCAGTCACATGGGCTCCACCCTCATGACCTCATCACCTCCGAGAGGCCTCATCTCCTAATATCACATGGAGGGCTAAGGTTTCAGCATATAAATTTGGTCAGGGGGGACACAGTCCAAATGAGATATATTAAGTTATAAAATGTTGCAGAAAATAGTTCTTTTCAAGAAAGATGGGATTGCCATATTATGCTCCTCTTTTACTTGATATTTGGACGTGAACTACATGAATATTTATACTTGAATGAGACTTGTTTATGCAGTCATCATTAACTTTGGTTAAGAAAGTCTGAGTGAAGAAAATGAAATGTTAGAAAATGCAAATGAAAGAGACTTTATAGGCAGATATATACTTTTTTTGGAGACAGTTTTGCTCTATCACCCAGGTTGGAGTGTGCAATCCCAGCTCACTGCCACCTTGTCCTCCCAGGCTCAAGTGATCTTCCCACTTCAGCCTCCCAAGTAGTTGGGACTACAGGCCCATGGCACCATGCCCCACTAATTTTTGTATTATTATTTTTTGTAGAGACATGGTCTCATTTTGTTACCAAAAACTCCTGAGCTAAAGCCATGCTCCCACCTAAGCCTCCCAAAGCACTGGGATTACAGACAAGAGCCACCACACTGGGCCTGATTATATTTTAAAATATGTAGGAGATAGTATCAGGATTGTTTATATATGAATTACTGCAATTAATAAATAGAGTAAAATCATCTAACACCATAACATTTCCTCCTAAGTTATTCAAAAAGAAAATAAAAAAGGGTAAGCCCAAAGAAATTCCTTAAGTTCAAAAAGAGTGTGAGAACAAGAGACCAAACATCTCTCATCATGGGATACTACACACTGGTGTTTTGTTTTGTTTTGTTTTGTTTTTTAATTATTAGGGGTTTATAACAAGGAAATCATTCATCCATTTAAGAATCAGGGAAACTTCTAGTTTAATTTTCTAGTCAATTGTCAGCACATCCTCTCTCCCCAAACAACACACTGACCAAAAAAGCAGAGAGACTTATCTTAAAAAGGGGTCTTTAAACTTTAGTGTCTCTTAAAGGCAGACACTGATAATGATAACCAACATACTAAGGCTGGGCTCATGGACAGGGTGGTATCCATGCCCAGAGGCAGAACGCTGCTGCTTGGCATCAGTGAAGTAAGGCTTCTATTTAATTTTTATGTTCTACATATGGTAATCAAGCCTCCCATTAAAGTAAAGAATGAAGTCTGGTAGTCTGTTGCTTATTATGCACTAGGATCATTGCTATTTGCTTTCTCAGTAAGAGTGATGTCTTTTCTGTCTAGAATTACAGACTTTTCCAAGGAAACTCTTACCTTGGGAAAATTCAGAAATTGCAATACCTGCAGGCAACACTTAACATGGACATACAAAAAATGAGGTTCTTCCTGACAAGAAAAATGATTGATAAGTGTATGCTGAGAAAATCATGAAAACATTAGGAAACCCAAGAAAACTATTCAGTGGAATCAGCGCTATGCAAATGAATATCAGCATTTGCATATTTCCTTTTCCTGCTTCATGCATTAAGAGGCTCCAGGTGGTGCTGAAAGACGAGCGCAGTTTGTTTTTGGATTCTGTAAGAATTTGTGTCTTTTGCTCATTCACCAGCTGTGTCAAATATGGCAAAAAATGGTTGGTAGGACCTTCTCATTGAGGAAAAATAAAAGTCCTTTTTAAAATCCGGCATCTGATATTCATATATGTAAGTGGATAATATCTGGTGAGCAAAAAAAAAAAAATGGCTAAGATCTTAAGCTCAGAATTTTATTCTTAAAAAAAATGTTCTTTTATCTATCTGGAAAATACAAGCAGGTATAAAGACAGTTATGTAACCAAGGAGAACCAGAGCACAAGGAAGGGAGAGAAAAGAGAAAATATCAGATGAAGCAAATAGAACTTCTACTTTCTAGATATTAAGAACAGAAATAAAAATATCCCTATTACCTATTTATTTTAGTTAAGAAAATTAAACATGCAAGGCAGAGATCAAAGATGGGTATATAATATGTAGGGCCCTGTACAAAATGAAAGCATGGATCCCCTTGCTAAAAAAGGAGGAAGGAAAAAGTACAGTTAGAAGTAAAAAAATATAAACCGTATTGGTTTACGATATTTGATATGGTTTAGCTCTATGTCTCCACTCAAATCTTACCTTGAATTCTAATAATCTGCATGTGTCAAGGGCGGGACCAGGTGAAGGTCATTGATCATTGGGGTGATCATTGATCATTCCCCATGCTGTTCTCGATAGTGTGTCAGTTCCCATGCGATCTGATGGTTTTATAAGTGTCTGGCATTTCCCCTGTTTGCACTTATTCTTTCTCCTGTGGCCCTGTGAAGAGGTGCCTTCGGCCATGATTGTAAGTTTCCTGAGGCTTCCCCAGCCATGCAGAACTGAGTCAATTAAACCTCTTTTCTCTATAAATTACCAAGTCTCAGGTATTTCTTCATAGTAGTGTGAGAATGAACTAATATAATATTTTATTATGTATATAATATAATAGGATTTACACATCAGTAATAAACTTGCAACTTGCAAAAACTAATCTTTTAGTGTTATAATTTTATATAATACAGTAATGCTTTAATATATTTCTTATTAATCATGAGACTTTTTTGGCTCATTTGCCTACACATTTATTTATTAAATCATTAAATGTATACTTTCAATACTTCATTTTCAATCAGCATAATTGAAAGAGATCAAGTGGTATTTCCAGTTCTAAATCTTTGAATGTCTTCCACAATGGTCGAACTAATTTATATTCATACCAATAGTGTAAAAGCATTCTTATTTCTCTGAAACCTCAACAGCATTGGTTGTTTCTTGACTTCTTAATAATCGCCACTCTGACTAGCATGAGGTGGTATCTCATTGTGGTTTTGATTTGCATTTCTCTAATGATCAGTGACGTTGCGTTTTTTTCATATGATCGTTGGCCACATGTATGTCTTCTTGTCTATTCATATCCTTTGCTCACTTTTAACGGGGCTGTTTCTTTCTTATAAATTTGTTTGAGATCTTCATAAATTCTGGACATTAGACCTTTGTCAGTTGGCTTAATGACTAGGTGATAGGTTGATCTGTGCAGCAAACCACCATGGCACACATTTACCTATGTAACAAACCTGCACATTTTGCCTATGTACCCTGGAACTTAAAAAAATAAAATAAATAAATTAAAAAAAGTGATGTCAGTCACTCTTGGCAAATGTTTGATAGCAAATGATTTTTGATAATTTTTAGTTTAAGAGTATCATTCTGAGGATACACTTGTTCTGAAACTTTTAAGAATATTTATAGGCCATGACAATGTTGAGATAAATTTCTGACAAGTTATTTCAAAATATAAGGGTTAGCACATATAGAGCTGAATGTTCTTATAAGAAAATTTTTCTAAAAAGATTTATCTCTTTATAAAAATCCATTTCATGTTAGCCTAAATTTAATTTTACGTGTAAATTTAACTAATAGTATGTTCATATTTCCTCCGACATTTACTGTTACTTGTGGATTGTTTTAAGAGAAAACAATCATGACTTCATGATTGGGATATAATTCAAAGCACTTGTATGCATTCTATCATGCATTTTTAATTGCAAGGGAAAAATATTAAAATTATCTTCTTGCTTAATGATTGGTTCATCCAAAATAATATTTTTTTATTGATGCATAGACCTTTACACTTAATTTTTACTTTTAAGCCTATGGCTACTTGCTTTGCAATCTTGAAGCAGTGATCAAAACCAGAGATCCTAAACTCTTTGAAGACTTCTGATAACTCCCTGATATGCTTTATTGCAGTATCATGTGTTACCTTTTATTTTGTAATAATTTTCTGACAACGCGTACTGTCTGAACAATTATCTTTTTAAAATATTGATATAAGCAGAATAAAAAACTTTCCATTTATCTGTTTATTTCACTCAAGGAAATTAGGCGTAATAGATTTTTATCGAGGATGGCAACAAAATTTGTAAAGCCCAGTTCAAAATAAAAAAATATGGAGACCCTTGTTTAAAAAGCAGAAAAAAATGTGAAGTTATCCAAATCCAGTAGGTCAAGGCAACTTTTGCCAATAAATGTATTACTTGGCTTTCCACTATTTTATTTTTTCTGTGACTTAATATTTCCCCCCCCCCTTTTTTTTTTGAGAGGAGATAACCAACTTAACCTAAAGTCTCAATATTGAAAGAGAAAATAAAGATACCATATTAATTATAAAGTGACACAAAGAAATAAAAACTCACTTCTATTCGCTTATTCATAAAACAGACTCTAAAGCAGACAGTTTGGGAAACATTATTAATAAATTTGCCACCATGATTTATGTCAACTTTCATCTAGAAAGAAAATTCGGGTCAACTATTTGACACTTATGGGTCAGCAGAAACAGCTAAATTTTTATTGTATACAGAGCTGGAGGCATAAAAGTTCACCTTTCCCTGGTCTCAATTTGAAATGTTAGTGTTTGGTTTCTTCTACAAAGCAGAAAATCTTAAGTTCATGATCTACAGTAACCTACAAAGCTATTAATTTGGTGCTGTGTATATTGCACCAAGCTAATGCTTTTTAAACTTGAATCAGTATCTTAAGTACATAGTCTTTCAAAGTTGTATCTTGCTTAAAAACATATATGAAAGGAACATGTTCTTTGGCACTAACGTGAATCCAATTTGAAAAGTTCACATATTACATATGTTCAACATCAGTGTCAATTAATTGAGCTGCTTAGCCTCAAACCATTAACAAGAAGATGCACAGTCATACAAAATATATTTTCAAGTCAATACTTAAGCTTTGATTACAAAAGTTGACAAATTTAAATAGAATGAGTTTTTAAAAACTCAGTATTTATAACGAAAGTGAAAACAGTAATGGTTTTAATAAAGGCTCATTAAAAAATGTGATTCTTGGCAAGCATGTCTATTACTACGTTAAACTATAAAATCTATATGTTCAGAGGACAAACAGTATTCTCTTTGTTGAGCCAGATAATGGAGAATGGGGGGGAAACTATTTCAAGCTACACTAATAAATTTTTAGTGAGTGCTTTCATGTATCTTGCCAAAACATCAGACAGGTTTAAGAGAATGCTTGGCTGCAAATTGATCCGTAATAAATTGATGTCATCACTTGAATGTATGCCTTCTATGGTCAGTGATTTAGGATGTATCACAGTTTGATATGTGTTTGTCCCATCAGTAATGAATTTAGTTTAATTATAAAAAGTAAGTGGGAAATTCTGTTATAAGACTACCTAATTTTTGGCCAGGTGCAGTGGTTCACACCTGTAATCCCAACACTTTGAGAGTCCGTGGCGGGCAGATCACTTGAGGTCAGGAGTTTGAGACCAGCCTGGCCAACATGGCGAAATCCTGTCTCCACTAAAGATACGAAAATTAGCCAGGTGTGATGACGCACACTTGTAATATCAGTTACTCAGGAGGCTGAGGCAAGAGAATTGCTTGAACCAAGAAGGCAGAGGTTGCGGTAAGCCAGGATTGTACCATTGCGCTCCAGCCTGGGGGGACAGAGAAAGACTCTGTACCTAATTTTTGCTACATCCAACCTCAAGTATTTGAAATGCTATTTTTAAAAGCATTGAGTCTTTTCTTTTTATATATGTCAAGCACCATTCTTGGCACTTGAGATACTTCAGTGAACAAAAGCAGACCACAAGTGAATCTTGAGATAGTCAGATTTCTGCCATAGTTCTAAAAGATGAGGGTTTTAACAGAATTTTTAGACACCTATCTCACTTTCTAGGATTATATAAGCGTGCGTAATTATCCAGCATTTTTGTCTTAAAATGCATTGAGATGTGAGCATAGTAGTAGAATCATAACATTTCATGATTTTTTACAAAGCAGAATGAAATAAAATGTGAGATGCCTTTCTATGAACGGATTAAAATACTAATAGAACTGAGTCACAAAAAAATTGGTCAACCATTACCGAATGCCTACTGTGCAAGTTATGATGATGGGAACTGGGGCATATAAAGGATAATGTGACATAGTTCTGCTGTCCAGTAGATCAAAATCTACCCTTCAGCCAACCAAGGCTTTGAGAACATGAGGGGGAAATAACTGTGGGTTTGGGTAGCAACCAGGTGTAACCAGTACAACTGAAGCCCTGTCCAAAGCGTTCAACAAGAGTTTCCCATTTGTGTTCCTTAAGGAGAAGAGTGAAGAGGAGGCATGATTTTGAAATGGGAGATTCCTTATTTCTGGAGGAAGGACAGTGAACAAGGAAGGCCTCCCTCAGAAGGAAAAGCAAATACCTATTTTATCGACACTGGACTACTTGGAATAAGAAAGTATCCATTTATCTCAGCGTCTCACAGAGGCCAGGATGCAGAAGGTATAAATCACTTCTCATCACTTCTCCCAGCCCCTGACTGTGATGTATTGGCTCTGGACCAGGAGACTTCCAGAGTCTCAAGACTCATTGTAAAGGCCTCATGCTCCACATAGAGCTTTTGGTCCCCTTAGAAGTCCTGTGTGGTTCAATACTGTGTATTGGGCTATTATTATTTCATATAGTCACTGATACAGGCTTTCCAACTTTCCTGACATGTTTTCAATCTTCTCATGATCGGGATTCATTTCCTATCCCCTGTCAAGAACTCAGGGAAGTAAAGTTTGTTTCCTAAAGAACACAGCAATAGTAGGGACATTAACATTTATTTCTGTTTCAAGCGGTCACACAGCTGCTTCTGGCATAAAGGGCAGAGTATATGGGCTCTATTCCTTCTGGTGTCCCCAGGATTTATATCTTCATCCAGGTATAAAGAGGTTGCTATGACAGAGACAAAGCTTAACTCACTCAAGCTATCAAAAATATGAATCATTGCTGGAGGCTCAGGACGAACGGCTCCCTGCCATTCAGCTTCAGAACACCATTCTCATCCTTTCTAAAAATAGAAGATAATGTTCCCTCATAATGTTCTGCTTTGGAAATATGATTTATTTCTGTGTTTTAAATCTCACTATGATTTTCTCTAGAAGGATGTACATGTATGTAAACAGACATTTATTATAACTATGAGTATAGTGTAGCTAAAATGGCAGGTGGGCGCAAATGCGGATACGATTATTATTGGCAAAATAGAGTCTCTATTTCATCAAATAAGCCTCATCCAAGCTCAGTGAACTGAAGGATGTGACCATACCAAGAAAAGGAAAATGCTAATGACTCTAGCCCCTTTTTGGTTTTCAATCAGAGTTCTTCTGGCTCATTGGCCAAGCTCATTGGCCAGGAATGAGGGAAAAGAGCAAGTAACTACTGGTAATTGTTCTGTTCTGCAAAGTATCATTGGTGCATCAGAAAGATTAATTGCAGAAACACTGTGTCCTGTCTACAACTGTGCCGACAGCCTGAAATTGAGCAGTTGTGCTACTGCATCACACTGAAAGCGTTTCTGGCAGCTTAGCCTTTCTTTCTGTGCTTCTCCCAAGTTCAGATCTAAAAGATGAATGGAGAAATACTACAGCATGAACTAAATAATGAGAACATGAGTTTGTGTTACCTAGAAGTGGTCCATTTCTTCCTAACTCACTGGGCAGAAACCAAAAATGAGGTAATTTGGAATCAACAGAATATCAAGCATCATAATTGTATCTGATTTGTGAAATCATTTATTGTCATCTCTTATGTTTAATCACTTTTTTCCACCTATCCATGAATAAAGTACTTAAGGTTTTGAGCAAAAGTATGTAGACCATCAAGTTATAATTTCATCTAAACAGGTTTTTGTCACATAAACTGCAATAGACCTATATCTATTCTTGCCCCATAACTTTTTACCTTGTATTATTATATAATTATTTATGTACTGGTCTCATCTGAATGTTTCTTCAAATTTTATGTTATAGTATCCTAACTTCCAGTGTGATGGTATTGGGAGGCTGGGCCTTTGGAAGGTGATAAGATCACAGGGACAGCCTTCTCATGAATGGGATTCTTTATCTTTATGAGAGCCCTTATAAATGAGGCCCAAGAAACCTACTTTCCCTCTTTAACTATGTGAGGACACAGCAAGATGTTACCAACTATGAACCAGGGCGCAGGGCCTCAACAGACAATGAATCTCCAGTGCCCTGACCTTAGGCTTCCCAGCCCCAGAACTGTGAAAAAGAAATGTTTGTTGTCTGTAAGCTACCCACATTATGACATTTTGTTATAGCAGCCTGAGCAGACTAAGACATGATTCTGTGTTATTACTCTTACAAAGTAAAGCCTACCTAAGCCAGAAGCCACATTCAATTTATTTTAGGATCTCCCAATGCATATATATCACAGTGCTTTGCACAAACTCACTGCATCAGAGGTAGGCATTCATGTAGCTCTGTTCATGGATTTTGGATTAAGAATGCCTGAAGCTGGAATTCCAGCTCCACCACCTGATAGGTATATCCCTTCTGACACTTGAACTCTCAGAACTTTCATTATTTTAATCTGTGAAATGATAACTCATACTTCAGAATTTTGAAAATGATGAAGTGAGTTGACATGTGAAATGCAAAATACGGTGACTCACATTTTTAAAAATCTGGTTTGCTTTTCTTCTTCTAAACCTCAATAAGTATTTGTTGGATAGATAAATAAATAAATGAAGGACTATGAAGACTGACAGGTTCTGATTTGTCTTTGGGATGCTTCCTGTATTTGTCTAGTAATGCCCTGTTGTAGATGTTAAGTCTTGGTAAAATATTTTTCCCAAATTTAAATTTGAATTCCAGTTAAATTGCAAATATTTTTTGAAGTCAGTTTTACTAAAATGTCTAGATATTAACTATCTTCCATATCAAAATTTTAATCATACCAAAATATGAAAATTAGCTCACATGTATTTCTGGAAAAAATACTTAAACAACATAGCAGAAGTGTCCATAACTGACTAAAAAGGCGACTGAAACAAGTTGTCATCTGATCATAGTAGATTCATTCATTTATTCAGAAAATATTAAATGAGTGACTACTATGTTCCATACACTCATAAGGATAAAGCCAATTCAGAAACAGCCCATAATCCTCTGCACAAAGAAAAGGTCAAACTGCTTCCAGGATGAGTAAGTGGAATGATGACAGGGACAGGCCTGTCTTATGATTGTCTTTAAAACTGCCATGCTGACTATTGGTTTTGAGGCAGACTCTATCTTTTGACTTCTAGCTCAGCCTAAAATGATGACCTTAACTCATAGCTGGGAATTTTGGGTTTTTCTTGTTTGTTGCAAACTTCATTACTCTCTTTAGAGTCCTCAAGTTGTTGACTTGCTAAAGCTGCCTGTATCTAAATGCTATAGAACGCAGACCCCATGTGGCTGCATTTCTTAGACTCCTGTTTTGATATTCCTTTGGCTGAACTAAAATTTTATCTTTTTGTTAAGCATGGAGGTATTTGAGCAAATAATATTACATAAACGGGTCATGGAATTTTAATGGTTTATAAAGAATGAGAGAAAACTGATTCCAGGAAGGAATTATAGAAATGTCTCTTTCAGGATCTTTCACTGGAAGGAAGGTGCCATACCTGAATTATCTGTGGATCTCTTTAGGTTCTTTTAGAGATTTTTATGTTTGCATTGACTGTGCTTCAGAAAAGTCATTAGGATCATATATTGGAAGGGTTCGTGGAGGTATATTGTCACTCATGGCCTCACTATACATTTTATAAAGTTTGTTTTCTCTTATACCCATGAGCGATTCACTTCACTAATGCAATTGTCCATTTGACAAACTTATCAGAATTAATGATGATTGACAACACTTGGTAGTAAGTAGGGAGAGAGAATATGGGTAGGTTCTTAAAGAGAAGAGGCAAAATCCTCTAATTCCAATTTTAAAAAGCATGATTAGTTTGAAATTGTCGACAGTGTGAATGGAGCTGAAGATCTACAGAGAGAGCTATGTAACTTTTCCCAAGGAATCTTATCCCAAATAATCAATTGTTGAGGATAGTACAGCTCAAAAAAAAATTATTGTAACCTATTTCCTAACTCAGTTCATTTAAAAACTAAAGAAGAGGAATCTCTTTTTTTTCAAGCATTCAAAGCCTAGCGGCTAATAATGGTGGAAAAAAATAATTTGTTATTATCCTAAATTTACTGTTATAAAATTTCCTGTTGCCCAGCCACACCTTAGACTAAACCTCTGCGGAACACATAAGATTATTGAGAATGCAGCAGTATTTAAGAGGGAATTGCTGAGCTCTGAGCTGTTATTTATAACATTTTTCTTGTTCCACTCATATGATATAGAACAGTGATTTGCACATAACAGATGGTCAACTAATTTTCATTGGATTCAAATGAATAGAACTGTAAGTATCCACAGAACTAGCATCATGAAATACATTCCCATAATGTTTGTTGGATAAAAAATTACCACCCCACCACCAGAAAAAAAGAAAGAATAAGAAATCCTTGGCTCAAACCCTTGCCCAAATCATTTTTCACAGTGGATTCTTCCAAACTTCTAAGGACACTTTAAGAAAATTTCTATACGATAAAAACTCTACAGTTTTCTTCCAATTTTTCACTATTCCAAAGAGCATAGCAATGGAAACTCTTATACATAAATCCTTGACATTTCTGATTATTTCTTAATATTAGAATTGGTGTTACTAGGACAAAATCTATAAATATTTTTTAAGGTTATTGCAACATACTGTCAAGGAAAGAAATACCATTTTATATCAATAATGCACAAGAGTCATTTTCATTGAAACCTTTTCAACTTGGCCAGGAAATAAAGTATCGCTTATATTTTTAAACATATACTTCTTTTAAAAATAATGAAAAATGTAGAAGCAAATACATCAAAAATTTACAATGGTTATTATCGGTTGTAATGGTTGTAAAATTAAATGAACTTTTTATTTCCATTTTTGAGTCCTCAATGGCAACAAACTTAGTATAGTGAGTACATGGTCATTCAGTAACACAAATAACAAAATTAAATGGAAAAATTTTGTGAGTGATGGTGAGAAAGATGAAGTGGTTATGGAGGGAGCAAATGACATATATAAAAAGTATGTTGCCTTTGAAGTTTCAAAAATAGAATGAAAAGAAAAAAATAATATTTTACCCAAGAGCAGTTCATATTTTCACAGTGTTAGGCACAATGATCCCTAAGATGCCCATGTTCTAATCTTCAGAGCCTGTGAAAAGTCAGGCTATGTGGCAAAGAGCAATTAAGGTTACAAATAAAATTAAAGTTAGTTGCTTATCAACTGACTTTAAAATAAAAGTAGGAGAGGGAAACAGAAGAGAGAAAGTAGATGACAATGGGAAAAGACTGGTCAGAGATAGGTAATGTTGGCTTTGAAGACAGACCAAGAGAGCCATGAGCCAAGAAATGGGAGTGGCCTCTCGATGTCAGAACAAGCAAGGGAACAGATTCCCCCTGGATATTCTAGAAAGGAAAACATCCCTACCTACCCTACTTTGAGTTTAGCCTAGTAGTACCCATGTCAAAGTTCTGACCTGCAGAGCTAGAAGGTTATATATATTTATACAAAAAATATGTGTATAATACAAAAATATATATACATATACATGTACACACACACACACACACACACAATTGCATTGTTTGCATGCTAACTTTATGATTATTTATTTATTTTGCAGAAGTAAAACTAACACACTCAAGTAACAGCCTTCCAATTCCTGCCCAAAGCATTTTAATATCATTAGATGTTCTCATTCAATATTTTCAGCCAATGTCTATGGGTGATTTCTCTGCCCATTTAATCAGTTTCTCCCTATATTGTCTGAATCCATCCTTTTAAATTTCATGGGGTCTCAACAATTCTACCAACTCCTACTTGCTTCACGAGCCTTCCAGGAAAGCTCTGGTTTTCTTCCTCTCTGTCAGGCACTTCTTTCTTCACAGTTTTGTTAGTCTCTCTTCAACTCCAAGGATTGTCCAGAACAGCCCTGAGACTTTCTGTCTTTTCATTGTCTCTCACCTCTGTGGTTAACTTATCTAATGGTTTTAAATATATTTTCTATCCTGATGAATCTCAAATCTCTGGTCAGTTATCTTTCTCCTTCCTCCCTCAACTGCCCATGACTTGTTCAATACTCATATGGGTGTCCTGTAGGCATCTCTAATAGAAAACACCCCAGATTGGGCCGGGTGCAGTGGCTCATGCCTGTAATCTCAGCACTTTGGGAGGCCAAGGCGGGCAAATCACTGAGGTCAGGAATTCCAGACCAGCCTGGCCAACATGGTGAAACCCTGTTGCTACTAGAAATACAAAAATTAGCCGGGTATGATGGTATGTGCCTGTAGTCCCAGCTCCTTGGGAGTCTGAAGCAGGAGAATATCTTGAACCTAGGAGGCAGAAGTTGCAATGAGCTGAGATCACACTATTGCACTTCAGTCTGAGCAATGGAGAAAGACTCCATCTCAAAACAAAAAAGAAAGGAGAAAAGAAAGAAAGAGAGAGACAGAGAGAAAGGAAAGAAAGAAAGAAAAAGAAAGAAAGGAAAGAAAGGGAGGGAGGGAGGGAGGGAGGGAGGGAGGGAGGGTGGAAGGAAGGAAGGAAGGAAGGAACCCCAAACTGAGCTACTGAGTTCTGCCTTGTCCCGTCTCGGTAAGGAGAAACCCATTCTTCTAGTTGCTCAGGCAAGAAACCTTGGAGACATTTTCTACTCTTTCTCTTACTCCCAATACCTGTTCTGTCCACAAATCCTTTCATACTGTCTTCAAAGTATATCTAGAATGTGACACTACTCACAACACTCACTGCTATCAACCTAATTTAAGCCACAGTCATCTCTCTCCTGGGTCATTGTAATAGATTTACAATTGTTCTCCTAGCTTCTACCATTGCCCCCACCCTCCTCAAAACAGCAGACAAGATGACCCCTTAAAAACGTAAGGCACAATATGAAGCACTGCTCAGCAGGCTCCAATGTCTGTGGGTCTCAGGGAAAAAGCTAAAGCTGCTTTGTGGCTTCCTTTCTCCTTACCTTTCTGTCTTTATCTCGCACTGTTCTTCTCTCTCGCACTCTACACTGGCCTGTTTACTGTTCTTTATACATGTCCTACTCGCTTTCGTCTTCTTGTGTATTACATTGTCAAATATTCTTTTTTTTTTTCTTGTTTTTAAGACAGAGTCCCACTCTGTCACCCAGGCTGGAGTGCAGTGGGGTTATCTCGGCTTTAAAACAACCTTCTCCTTTTAGGTTCAAGGGATACTCATGACTCAGCCTCTCCTGGTAGCTGGGACTACAGGCACGTGCCACCACACCCGACTAATTTTTGTACTTTTATTATAAATGCCATGCTGGCCAGGCTGGCCTCGAACTCCTGGCCTCAAATGATCCACCCACCTCAACCTCCCAAAGTGCTGGGATTATAAGCAAAAGCCACCACACCCGGCCTACTTTGTCAAATACTCTTTACCACACTTTGTACACAGCCTTCTCCCTCAATTCCCTCAGACTTTTTCTCAAAATCACCGGTGAAGTCTTACTTGGCTATGCTATATAAAATCACCACTGTTCCCCAAAAGTTTCCTATTCATCTTCCTTATTTTTTGTCACTGTCTAACCCTTGTCAGTTTGCTTAATTATCAAGCTTATAGTTTGCATAGGTTCAGAACCAACAGGATTTAGAGAGATATATACAAAGGGATTTATTATGGGAGATTGGTTTACATGATCAAGGAGGCCAGGAAACCCCTGCAAGCTGAAGACACAGGGAAGTTGGTAGCACAGTTCCAGTCCAAATCTGAATGTCTGAGAGCCAGGAACTCCAGGGTCAGATTGCAGGAGAAAATGTATGTCCCTGCTCCAGCAGAAAGCAAATTCACCTTTCTTTCACCTTTTTGTTACATTCAGGCCCTCAGTGGATTGGAAAATACCCACCCACATTGGTAAGAGCAGTCTTCTTTACTCAGTCTTCCAATTCAAACGTTAATCTTTTCCAGAAACACCCTCACAGACACATCCAAAAATAGTGTTTGCAGACTTCTGGGCATCCCTTAGCCCAGTCAAGCTAATGTATTAAAGGAAACATTACATAGTCTTTTTTTTTTTTTTTTCTCCACTAGAATGTAAGCTCTATGAGTGCTGGAATTTTCATTTGTCTTTTCAGTGCTGTATCATGAATGAATGAATCAGAGCAAAGGGAAGGACTGTGTAAAGGAACAAAGAGAAGGAACGCGTTCTGTTACTACGTTACAACACTGACGCATTTCTAGTTTTGCCATCAGTACCTTTGCCTATGTTTAAAGTGAAAATTATGCTAAAAATTAAGTCATTGATTTATTCTTAGGTTAAAGGGTTTTTAAAAACTACCTTTAAGCCAATTAAATAAGCAGAACCAAATCATTATGTATTTTTATATTTAGAAATATATGCCACATTGTTAGTTTACCGCACTTCAGAGAGCAAAATAGTGAAAGCTATCAGTTCTCATTTGATTTCCATTCAACACACATTTACTGTAGGTCAAGCATATGCCTCTTTCCTACCCAAGAAAACACATGAGACTTCTTATTCATTTATTATCAAGCATATTTAATTATGTGTGATACTTTTCTAAACTATTATACCATTATGACTTTGTGTGCATTTTAGACACACACACACACACACACACACAAACATATATAAGAACATTTAGTGTTAAGCTTAGTATTTTGTCAGTGTCATCAGCAATACTTTTAAGTATCTTTGTCAGTCTAGTATTATATTTAAGGAGATGTTATACAGATATTTTAAAGTACATATATATGCCCAGGTCTCCATTGAGAAACATCTACAAAGACTTTAGGGTAGTTTAAATGGTTTTAGTGGTTCTAAATACCAAGTTATTTTTTCAGATTTTCTTAGGACTTCTGAACGTAAACTATCAAAAAAAATGGCGTATAACAAATAAGAAGTCTAGTAGCATTCTTGCTTTGAATGAGTGTTCTTTTAGAAAACGTCAAAAAGATTATGAAGTTTTTACAATAAGATAAAAATAAAAGTTGGAAACAATATTGTATTTATTTATGTTTAATCACTATGTCAGTCTCTTCAAGCTAATTTAAAAAGAACATTTATTCCATACCATGAAAAAGTGGTGCAAAATTAATATAAATAACATCATATTACCACAAAAAGGAAATGATCCTATCTTTCATGATTGTACGCATATATTTAGAAACACACACACACACACACACACACACACACACAACACAAATCTATGCTGCAGCTGTAATCCCCAGTGATTTATGTAATGCCTCCTCTTTTCATATGCCATGGCTATTTTTTCCTTTTCTTTTGGACTCCAAAGAATCTTCTGGCCAGAAAAAGGACCCCTTATTCCTGACTATGGCAAAGAAGTAAATTCAGGTAAAACATCCATGAAAAAGAAGTAAGGACTTTATCCAATCATGATGACATTTTTACTTAAGAGAACTACCTACACAAAAATTGCTAAATTATAAAAGTCGGTACTTACATGTTGTATTGTGAGGAAGACATGAAAAAAATAACTTTTCACATGGTCACTACCAACTACGCACAGTCCTGAAACCAACTTTCCAAGATCTTCAAGATCTGAATATTATCTATTCTCAGAAAATGGGCACTTAGATGTAATGAACTACCCCAACCTCCAGAGAAGTCTTATCTTTTATTATTCAAGCCTGGATTGAGAGATCCTGAACAGACATATTTTATAATTGTTTCAAGGAACAATTTGCTTGTTAGGATGAGAATATTGTTTTTAAACCTCTGAAATGGAAACCAAGTTTGAGGAAGTGGGCAGGAAGTGAAACAGAAAATAATGTTTATGCAAATAAAAAACTTTAAATGGTCGAGAAAGGTTTGTAGTATTAGCATAACCAGTAAATGTATTACAATCCTTCCCAAGTCTCATTAGTTTTTTAATATTCCATATACAGTATTACCAAAAAATATGTTAATCTAAAATGGAAAATAGTTCCACTAAACTCATTGTTTGTAATTTACTAACATAGTGATTATACAAGTTATCTTATCACGCCAGATATAGAATTGTGTTCCTCTAAGTGAACTACATCTAATTACTTCAGCAAATTTTTAGAACTCGCTTATTTGTCTTTTGGAAAACAATCTACTATGGAAAATTTTTAAACTGCATAATATTATGTATGTAAGTTGCTGATATCAGTTGCTCTAATGATGACTATTAGAGTCAAAATTGTAAATGACACATACTATTCAAAACAAAATATTGTTTTTAGTTGTAATTTGTAATCAACAGCTAATTTATTGATGGTCGCTTGTGATCTTGGCCTAATTTTGCTTAAATTTCAGAAGTTGACATTGTAGCTATGATTTCACGCTTGGCTAAAAATCCTTTCCTCCTCTAAGTTTGGATTGTTGGACTCATACATTATGTATATATTTTAATGAACCACATAGCCAAGGGATGACACTTTAAATTGATGAGGGTTATATATTCATATGTAGAACAAATTAGTTTAGGGACAAATGAAGAATAGATGTGCAGTTGAGCTAACATGAACTGTTACAATTACAGTGATTATTATAACTGCACTCTAATACTTTCCAGACATCAGCTACCATTATATCTGTCTCTACCATAAAGACACAATTCTGTCTCTTCTAAAAATATTTCATTATAGGAATATTGTTTATATAAAAATAGTTTAGATGCTGCTAGTATTTCCATGTTGAACCACTGTTTTCAAGAATTTAATATTCAGTAGCATAAAATTTTCTTTAAGGCATTCCTAGGATTGCAGTTCACTCTTTAAAAGCGTTTGCTTTACTATGTTCTAGAAACCTCGTTGTGAGAAAGATGACTGGACATGTGACATCTTCCTTGATGGCTGACACAAATTGCTTTCTCACTGCCTGTTGTCATGTTCCTGGCAAGTGACCTGTGTATGGCAGAGATCAAAAATACACACACACACACACAAAAAAAGATTAAATCACTTTTTAAACCAGCTACAAAACAAAATGTTACAAGCCTTAAAGGCTTCAAATCAGAAAATGCTGCTTTCAGAATGTGATAATTATCTCTTACTGTCTATGAAATGTTGTAATATCATACCTTGCAGACTTTTGTGGAATGTATGATTTGCTTGAATAAAAATTAAAATAGCAACAAGAATAAAATGTTAATTGGTGTCCTATTGACAAATAATTCAATTAAAAAAACAGGATTTATTTGGGAAGTAACAGGATTACTAAATATTACTTCACTAGTTAGCTTTTCCAAAATACCAAAATCTATAGAAATTATCAGCATAGCCAATTTTTCACGAACAAAATAAAAATTTAAGCCCTTTGGGTTCTTAATGTGACTTTTAAAATGTTTTTATTTTATTTTGAAATCATTTCAGACTTAATTTTTTGTTGTTTTTTGAGATGACCTCACTCCTGTCGCCCAAGCTGGAGTTTAGTGGTTTGATAACTGCTCACTTTGGCCTTGACTTCCAGGCCCAGGTGATCCACCCACCTTACCCTCCTCCGTAGCTGGGACTATAGGCACGTGCCGCCACACCTGCTAATTTTTTTGCATTTTTAGTAGAGACGTTGTTTGTTCATGTTTCCCTGGCTGATCTCAAACTCCTGGACTCAAGCCATCCACCCACCTCCACCTCTTTAATTGCTGGGATTACAGATATTAGCCACCACACCTGGCCTAGACTTAAAACATTTTTCCAAAAGAAAGTAGTACCCACAAATTTTGTATTGCCCTTTGCCCACTCTCCCTTAATGTTTGCCTAATTACTTACAATCACGATGATACGATACTGTTAACAAACCTACAGACCTAATTTAAGTTTCATCAATTGTTCTGCTAATACATGTTTTCCAGTCCAGGATCCATCCAGTATCGATTACATTTAGATCTCATGTCTTCTTAGTTCTTCTAATCTGGGACAGTTCCTCAGCCTTTGTCTTTTAGAACCGAGTTGCTTTTGGAGTGCTGATGGTGTTTGTTCATTCAGGCTACTATCACAGAATACAATAAACTGGGTAGCTATATATGTAGACAACAAACATTTATTTCTCACTGTTCTGAGAGGCTGAGAGGTCCAAGACCAAGGTGCCAGCAGATTGGGTGTCTGGTGAGTGCCACATTTGGATTCATGGACAGTGCCTTCTAGCTGTGTTCTGACATAGCGAAAGAGTAAAACAGCTCTCTGAGGCCCCTTTTATAATGGCACTGATCCTACTTCACGTATCATAGATGACTATATTTTGGCTGTAAATTCACATGGTGGAAAAGGGAGAAGGAGCTCTCTGGGATCTTTTTTCATATAAGCCCTAATCCCATTCATGAAGGCTCTCTGCTCTCAAGACCTAAGCACCCCCAAAAAACCCTACTTCCAAATACCATCACAATGGGGATTAGGTTTCAACATAAGAATTCAGGTGGGAAGGGGACACAAACATAATTGGTATTGGCCAATTCTTTTCTTGAATATTTCTCAATTTGAGTTAGTGTGAAATTTTCTCATGAAGAGAGTAGGGAATGTATTTTTAGCAAGAATACCACAAAAGTGAGTTTGTGCCCTTTCTATCATGCACTATTAAGATGCATATTATGTCCATATGGAAAGAAAATAAGAAAAAGAAAGTATAGACACGAAAATGTTAAGTAGCTTTATGCCTTCATTAAAGAAATAGATGTATTTGCCAGGACAGCGATCAAAACTTGGGGATTCATAGATATGTAGCAGCTTTCCAAAAATGTGAAGATCTATATCAAAAAAGGCAATTTTTCATATGTCTCCTCTGTTCATGGTTTACCTATTATATATGAAATATCCAGATTACATATAATTATGTACAAACTTTGAAAGATATTACAAGTGAAACAAACTAATTTTAATGTGTAAGCATTTTGTATGTAGCAACTTCCAGACAGATAATGAAAATGTAATGGTGGATAGTGTTACTCCTACAAGTCAGGGATGGTGTGACCTGAAGGATTTATGAGGTATTAAAAGCAAGGACTGATAAATTCTTTGTTGGAGCCAAGACATTACAATTACCACCAACGTGTTAACATCAGTAGGTTTTCTTTACAAATGCACAAGTCTATTAAATATAAATGTTTCCAGTTATAAAACTGGGATCATTCTCATAACATTGGTTGAAAAAAAATTGTTATAAGAATGCGTTTTATTCACAACAGCAGTGAATCTTTTTTAGACTACATTGTAATTGCTTTTGGGGTTTTTAACTCAATTTTACTTGATTACATTCTGCCTTTAACCTTAGATCCTCTCTTTAATTGAAACACCTAGTTAAATATATACATTCTTATGAATACATTTGTTTCTGAGCTGGTTGTTGGAAACATTATCCCAAGCAAATTACTTAGGATGCCACAGAGTATTAAAATGAAGACTAGCATCTAAATTAACTAGCACACCTTATGTAGTGTTTATTGATTCTACAAATTGGTACTCATTATTGACTCACCCCTCCTTATTCTCAACCTACCCACATTAATTGTCTCCATTTTCTCGCTTGTACTTAGTAAACACCAGAAATGAAGGTAGGTGAGAGATGAGCTGCTTTTGTCACATTTTATCATTGTAACAGTGAAATTTAGTGGTATCTACAATACATGGCTGTCCACAGAAGGGCTAGGTAATTTTCCCATTACATAATTATAAATATCTGATTCAAATGTCTACTATACATGTGCCAGATCTGTGTCACACCGTGCTACCTTTTTTCAAGTGTTATGAGAAAAGCTTTGCAAAATAGAGAAAATAACTTTCAAGGTTTTTTTTTTTTTTTTTTTTTTTTTTTTTTTATCTGATGCCATAAAAATGTACTGGAATCATATCAAGATATATCTTTGTAGTTATTTACCCATGTATTTTTTATCACAGGTACAATCAGAGTCTATTATAATTTTATATTTTGTTATTTGTTTTCACTTAATCATATTCTTTTTCTTAGGTAGTTCATAACTCTGATTAGAAAAACAATGCATGCATTTACCTACTCCTCTGGCTTTTATTAAGAAAGGTTGGATTGTGTAGTTCAATCAATGGTCATCTCTGCATGAAAAAGCAGTCCCAGCAGAGCACGGTGGCTCATCCTGTTATCCTAGTACTTTGGGAGTCCAAAACGGATGGATCACCTGAGGTCAGGAGTTTGTGACCGGCCTGACCAACATGGTGAAACCCCACCTCTACTAAAAAATACAAATACAAAAAATAGCTGGACGTGGTGGCAGGTGCCTCTAATCCCAGCTACTTGGGAGGCTGAGGCAGGAAAATTGCTTGAACCTGGGAGGTAGAGATTGCAGGTAAGCTGAGATCTCACCATTGCACTCCAGCCTGGGCTGCAAGAGGGAAACTCCATCTCAGGGAAAAAAAAAAAAAAAAGGCAGCCCCACACTGTTTCTCTGAATAGGAAGAAATGTACAAAACAGATTCAGCCAACAGATATGTGAGTAAAACAGAAAATGGAAAGATAATATCTGTTATTGATTTGGTATAATGAGTTACAGCTGCGTGACTCTATGTTAGATATGTTATGATAATAAAAATGAAGAAGAGAAAGGAATGGCCCCATACTTAGCATTAATTAGGCTTCAAACTATGTTTATTTATCCAATCACTTTTCTTGAGGTTATTTAGATATTTCTTGATAAATCTTCATGGTAACATATGTGAAAGCAGTCATGTTTATTCTGTAATTTGGCAGAATTAATTATCAAAATTCTGATTTTAACACTGGTAAAACTTCTGATGAGTAAAACATTCTGATAAATGAAGAATTAATACCAGTGACTAGGTATAACATTTCCTTCTTGTGAAATTTTCCTTTTCCCTCCAAAAGACCTGTGAACAAAAAGTAGAGGTTTAAACCCCATCTTCTGAGCCAGATGCAGTAGCTCACACCTGTAATCCCAGCACTTTGGGAAGTTGAGGCAGACGGATCACCTGAGATCAGGAGTTTGAGACCAGCCTGGCCAACATGGTGAAACCGCATTTCTACTTAAAAATGTACATAGGCCGGGTGCGGTGTCTCATGCCTGTAATGCCAGCTCTTTGGGAGGCCGAGGCGGGTGGATCACAAGTTCAAGAGATGGAGACCATCCTGGTCAACAAGGTGAAACCCCGCCTATACTAAAAATACAAAAATTAGCTGGGCATAGTGGCGTGCGCCTGTAGTCCCAGCTACTCGGGAGGCTGAGGCAGGAGAATTGCTTGAACCCAGGAGGTGGAGGTTGCAGTGAGCTGAGATCGCGCCATTGCACTCCAGCCTGCATAACAAGAGTGAAACTCCGTCTCAAAAAAAAAAAAAAAAATGTACACAAAATCAGCAGGGCATGGTGTTGCATGCCTGTAATCTCACATACTCAGGAAGCTGAGGCAAGAGAATTGCTTGAACCCGGGAGACGGAGGCTGCAGTGAGCTGAGATCACACTACTGTATTCCAGACTGGCTGACAGAGCCAAACTCAATGCCAATCAATCAATCAATCCCCTCTTCTCTTCCCTTTATGCATAACAAGTTGCACCACAACTAATTCTGCAGTCCACTGAATCTGTTACCAGAACCATCTTTTAACCTTGTGTAAGTTTCTGGATTGGTTTGTGTATCAGTATTTAATTTGGAGGAAGAAAGGTGGCAGAAGAAGGACGAAGCAATAGGATGTTTTTAAGCTGCCAAATATTCAAACTATAGATTTTTAAGTGTTTTTCATTTAGCACAATGTAGGATTGAATGGATTTTACCAGGCAAATCTCATTGTTATTCTCAAATATTTTTCCACTAGGGCCAACAATGAATTGGCCAATAGCTATTTTTGTCCTCGATAAAACAAAAAATCCATTTGTCAGCTTGTTTCATTGAAATTACTGGATGTTTTTACCCAAAGTGCTTTTTAAAATTGTATTCATTTTAAAATACCCTTTCCTTGTCTTTCACACTGACTCAAATTCATCCCCAGATTACTACAATAGGCATCCATCGGCAGAGTTCCATCATCTCTGCTTTGGAAAAGATTGAATACTCTTAGTAACATTCCTATAAAATAGGCATTGATCTTATAACTGGTCTCACTAACTCAGTTCTGCTTCCTTTTGAACACTCTCCATTCCACTGGCTTTACTGCACATTGTATACATTGATCAAAACATCATGTTGTATCCTCTAAGTATGTATAATTATTATATGCCAATCATAAATTTAAAAAGAAATTCATCTACAGGCTGATGATATCAAAATTTTCAGCTTTCATTCAAATCTTTTCTGAGTTTCAGGTCTGTATATCCAACTGCTTGCTTGACTTTGGCATCTGAAATTTTCAAAGGCACCTCAGATGTAACATATTTAAACTGAAGCCTTGATTCCTGCCAAATGTTTTCCAACTTTAACCTCTAGTCTGTTACTTCTCAGCAAATGATACCTTCACCCATTCTTTTCCCCCAAAGTCTAAAACTTAGGAGTTGTCTTCAAAACACCCATCACCACCATCACTAAATCCTGTCAATTCACCCTACAAACTATGTTTCAAATGAATGCATTTTTCTTGATTAATTCTGTTGTCTCATTTCAACACGACCCGCACTTTCACTTGAACTACTGACGCAGCTCTTTACGTGGCCTCCTTGCTTCTGCCGTTGTCTACTTCCAATATTTTATCTTCACAACCAATAACGGGGGAATTTTAAATATGAATTTGTTAATTCATCACTGCATTTTAAATCATTTCAAATGTTTTGTTATTATGATATATTAAATGTTTAGAGTCTGCCCCACTATAATACAGATTCTTCACCTAGACTCACAAGTTCCTTCACACTCTGACCCCGCCCTCCTCTCTGGAACAATATTTTGCTATTTTCTCCCTGCCTCTCAAGGCTTCAGCTACACTGGGCTCTTTTGAAGTCTTTATTCTGCCAAGTTATTTTAAAACTGAGTCACTGCATGTTGAGGCATGATGTACAATTATGTACCAATCAGAGGACTGCTCCATCTCTTATGTAGCTAACTTTTGAATTGTGTTGTAGTTCGTATAATAGAATAGCCTTAGACTCTGTAACTTTCCCCTTCAAAACACTTATCTCTTTGGGATGATTGCGTCTCTCTCCCTCGCTTGTCTGCAATTTTTAGGAGAGTGTTGCTAGAGCACCAGAACTTGATCACTGCTGTAGTTGCTGGAACATAATCCAAAGCCTGATGCATAATAATTTCCTAATAAATTTTTGACTGACCAAAAAAACTTAAAAATACACGTTTTCAAGTTGGAGAATAAGATTTTATCTGATTAAGAAAATGAATTCTCTTAGTCTATAAACCACAAGTGATTACTAAATAAGTATTAAATTAATGATACTATTCCTGAAAATTATGTAAAAGAAACAGCGTGACCTATCTATAATGAATGTTAATGTTTTCCAGAAAGATCTTGCTACCTGTTTTATTTCCAAAAGTTACAGCAAGTACTGTGATATGAAATTCATACACGTGTAGAATTATTTAGATTATTATATAGAAAATTTATAGTCATTTAGAAATGGGAGATTTAAACTGCTCAGTAGTTTGTACTTTAAACTTCGTCCTGTTGAAACTCATTGATTTGTTTTCCTTTTCATCTTTCAATCCAGCAGCTCCAAGTTTGACATTTTTATCACCCCAGTGGAATGCCTGGTTTTCATTTGCAAAGCACACCTCACTTTTACAAGTGAAACATTTCACTTTTACAAGTGAAACATCGTGGACTAAGTAAAACATGCAAATCTAACAACCAGGCTCCTTTATTGTTCTGACTCCGTATTTCCATAGACCTGGATTTCTGTTAAAATACATTGTGTTGTATAAGTAAAACCTCTCTGCTGAGCTTGCTTATAATTTTTTGCATGGGAAGCACCACTGATGTTTGAAGAGTGTTGGCCTCACTTATCAACATGCTGGTGACAGCTGCTCGTGGAAAAGCAGAAGCTCATGTGTGCCTGGGGATGCTTTTCTACACTCTTAGGTTGGCTATACACACTTATATCCTTGACTCTAGGGAAAAGGCAAAATGGAAGCCCCTTGTTGTAGCTTAGAGAAAACGCTGGTCTCAGGAAGACCAGAGGTCTAATTTTAATTCTAATTCCAACTACTATTGCCTCTTTGACACTGAATAGTTCATTTATTTCTCCATTTCTGTTCTCTGGACTGTAAAATACGGGGTTGGTCTGGTGGACTCTAACATCTCTTTCAACTCTCTCTTTCTATTGCTCTAATTTTCTATCTCCTAACTGAAAAAACAATATTATTGAAATACTACGTTATACTTTATTAACTTATGTTGAGCACAAAACTGTGGCTTGAAGGTCATATTCCTGTTCATTTAGACTTGTAAGGTTTATGCCTTTATTATTTTTTTAACCTATCAAAAGTATTGTGTAGAGAAATAGACTTTAGAACAATATTTCTCCTTCAGTGTTTACCTAACGTCATGTGAGTACTTCAGCTAAGTATGGAGAGGTAAGAAATATGTTTTAATATGTTCATCCCAAAATAAGTTTTCGAATTATTTTTTGCATTTCTTCAGTGGATTGACTCTGAGTTGGCCCTTTCTAGGAAATCAGTACCATCGCCTGTTGAAAGAGCTACCTCAGAGGACTGGCATTTGCACTGGGGAATTCCCTTCCTCTGACCCTCTTTATCTTCAGTTGTTACATACCACACATTGCTATCTGTCTTAGTAGTGCATATGCAGACCTGGCTAGAAAACTTTAAAAGAAACAAAACTCTTCTTGTTTATTATTAAGGTTGCCATTCATCTGTAATTGTTCTTCTGGTATTTCAGAAGTACTGAAACCTTCCCAGAGTGAACGTTTGAATTAGAGCTTTAAAGAAGGCAGAAAAATATATGTTTCTGTAAAACATATTGGAAAGAACCACTTAATATGTTTGCTTCTTTATAACTAAAGTCAATTACCAAACCAGAAAATAGTGACTATGTTTTATAAGTGGATTTTGCACAATAAATTTTGTTAACCAAACATATATTCATAGTTAAGTATAGTGCTATTACCAGAAGGAAAAAAGGAAAAGCCACTGTTGTTATCAGTGCTTTTTTTTTTCTCCTGGTTCCTTGAAAAGTTATAATTGTTTAACCAAGGTTTAGGTTGTTTTTATTTCTTTCATGAATACAATACACTTTGTGTTATTGTGTGCCAAATATTGTTTGGTGATAGATGTATTATGTCATCTAATCTTCAAAAGAACCTGGAGAACAGGTAACTATAACCTCTAATTTACAAATGAGGAGGAAACTGATAGTAATGTGACTAATGAATTGGACAATGAGTCAAACTGCGCTTATTTATCTAATTCAAAATTGCTTATTTTTCTTTTTAAAATATATGTTGGACTAATTAAACAGAAACTTTGGTAAATTTATAAAAGTCAAATTATTATGTTTAAACACTTAGTCTTAAAGTTTCAATATCAACAATTTAACAGTTAAAGACTTTTTCCAATTAAAAGGTCTGTTTAACTCCCAATTGTATTATTGTGAATAATAACTATAGTCAATGAGTCATTGAAAAACACAGTACTTTTAAAAATACTTTGTATACATACTACAATCCTATACTTGCAAATTATCATAAGTTTTTAAAGTCCAAATAAAAAAGATTACACTCGAAATTAAGTAACATATTTATTGTAATCAACAAAGATAAATATTTGGTATTTCAAAAATAAAACTGTTCTCAAACCTTTTGCTCCACACTCCCCAGAATAAATAAAATACAATTTTCTTGGCTTTTCAGTAAAGAAAAATTAAAATTGCAGTCTTATAAATCCATAGGTATTGTAATTCCAAGTTAAATCCTGGAAAATTGTAGCCATCGGTTGAAAACATGTTATGTTGTAAGAAACTGAAGAAGAAAAGGGAAAGTGTACATTTCCGTTACATACTTGTTTTCATATCTTCTTCCCTACATAGCTTTCAAAAACCAGCAAATAGGAAATTCTTAAATGAAATTGGAGTTAATGGTCTTACTGTTTTTAAATGGCCATGGATAAAGATTAGACATTTCTATATAAAATGAGAAATTATTTTCTAACGGTTGACTAGGTAGAGAAATTCCTGAACTTAGAATTATCAAAATTGTAACAGCTGATTTGTACATTGTAAGGTGTTATGGACAGATTAAAGATGGCCACATATTCTGTAACCTTCCTGCCAGCAGGTCCTATGCTCGCTCCCCTTGAATCTGAGAGGTGCTGTGATGGCTTTTCACAGCCGACTATGGTAGAAGAGATGATAGAAGTAGTAGAAATGCCAGTTTAGATTTCTAGATCTTAAGAAATCAGAAGTATTTTGTACATAATAAGAATTTAATGAATGTTAATTATTTATTTTATTATTGATGTCACTCTCACTATAACATGAATAAAAGAAACAAACACCCAACTTGCCGTCTTTATAATTCTTCTTAGGAAATCAGAGTTGGAGGCTAGGGCATTCCACTAAAATTTAGGGCATTTGTTAGGATATGAATAAATGCTTGGAGTGATTGAGCTTCTTAGTTCTGTGGATTTATAGTTTCTATCAAATTTTGAAAAATGATAGCCAGTTTTCTTTAAATATGTTTGCTTCCCCACCCCAAACATACCTCCTTTATTGAGAAATTTTAATGACATGTGTATCAGTATCTATCAGTCCATTTGAAGTTGTTCCACAGCTCGCTGATACTATTAGTTGTTTAATACCTTTTCCTTCTGTGTTTCATTTTTAATACACTTTTATTGCCATGTCCTCAAGGTCACTAATCATTTCTTCAGCTATTTCTTATTGGCCATTACTGCCATCTCACACATTAGATTTTTACCTCTACAAGTTCAGTTTGATCATATATATATATATATATGTGTGTGTGTGTATATATATATATATATGTATATATAATGTCTATGTTTAGCATCTTCTATCTTTCCTCTGGCTTTTGAGCATATTGAATATAATTATTATAACTGCTTTAATATCTTCATATCTTAATTCTATTATCTGTATTATTTCTGGGTTGCTTTTGATTGGTGGATTTTTTGGAACTCATTATGGGCTATAATTTTTCTACTTTTGTTGCATGCCCTTTAATAGTTCATTGAATGCCAAATTTTACCTTTTTTAGCTACTGGATATTTTTGTATTACTATAAATATCCCCGAGCTGTGTTCTGAGATATGGTCTCTTAGAAATAATTTGATACCTTTTCGTGTTGCTTTTAAACTTCGTTAGTCAGAACTAGAGCACTGTTTAGTGTATGGCAAATTTCTGTCTGAGTAAAACAAAATTCTTTTTAGTAGTCTTCAGAATATACCTTGAATTACGAGGTTTTACACACTGACTAGCCAAATCAGTAACTATTCCCAGTCTTTTCTGATCTCCAAAGATTGGTTTTCCTTTAACACATTTAGGTGGTTCTTAGTCCAGTGGTGGAGATTTTCTCACACACATACTGATTACTACTCAGTTGATTACTTGAAAAGAATCATCTGCAGAGCTCCCAGATTCTCTCTCTAAATTTGTGTTTTTGTTGTTTGCTAAGTCTGTCCCACAGACTCTGGCCAAGCTACATGTGAAAGTACTTAGACACAGGTGTTTTGCATGAGAGCAGGTAGGGGACTACTGGAAAGTGAGCAGTCCCAATAAGCCAGAGCTGCTTGTATTTATTCAGTACTGTTATAATGTCAAAGGCCTGGTGCCAACACAATTTGTGTGTAATTAACATTGTTGTCCCCCCTTGCAGGGAGCAGTCTTGTGCAGAGGATGATCAAAGGTCAGTCTCTGGATGATATAAGTAAATAAACTTATCTAGATATAGTTCTTTACACTCCCTTATTACCTACCCCTCGCCCTTAGCCTCAGGGGAAGAGAATTAGCTGCTTTCAACTTTATTCTCTCCTTAAGCTTTTACAAGACCTTCCGACATTTCAAGAAGGTGTATGTGTTTTTTTATAGCCTCTCCCACCACCCTGACCAATCTCATATAGTTGTTGCTGTTTTTTTTGAGATGGAGTCTGATTTGGTCACCCAGGCTGGAGTGCAGTGGTGCAATCTCAGCTCACTACAACCCTTGCCTCCCAGGTTCAAGCTTTTCTCTAGCCTCAGCCTTCTGAGTAGTTGGGACTATGGGTGCCCACCACTGCACCCAGCTAATTTTTTTTTTTTTTTTAAACAGAGTCTCACTCTGTCACCAGGCTAAAGTGCAATGGCATGATCTCAGCTCACTGCAACCTCTGCATCCCAGGTTCAAGTGATGCTTTTGCCTCAGCCTCCTAAGTAGCTGGGATTACAGGTGCATGCCACCACACCCAGCTAAATTTTGTATTTTTAGTAAAGCCAAGGTTTCACCATGTTGATCAGGCTGGTCTTGAAATCCTGACCTCAGGTGATCTGCCCACCTCAGCCTCTGAAAGTGCTGGGATTATAGGCATGAGCCACCACATCTAGCCGGGATTACATTCTTGAGAATCTTTTTACTAATCTAACCAAACTCCCAGTTCAATTTCCTCAATTTAGGGAAACTGCTGGGTTGCACCTGGATTACCTTCTCTGTTTTGTAAGCTGCAAATTCTCTCCAAGCTGTAAGCTGGGGACAAATATAGGGCTAATTTGAGTATTTTTTCCCATCTACCAGGAATTTTTGTCTTTATTTGCCTGATGTCCAATGTCTTGAAAATCACTGTTGTATATATTTAGTCTAAATGTTTTAATTGTTTCAGGTGGGAGAGTATATCTAGTCACTGTTACTCCATCTTGGCCTGAAACAGAATTTTGAAAATGTATTCTTATCACTCAAAATCACAATATGATAAACATTTCCATGTCTTTTGCATGTACATTAATGTACATAAACCTTTTCCAGCAAATTAGGGAAAAATAAAGTTTACATTAGAATAATAGTCTCAGAAATAGTATCTGTTCAAAAGCAATACTATAATTTATTTAACCCATCTATTTAATACTTTAACTCTTTCTGCAAGAACACATGAAAGAAGTCATTCAACCTAAATAAGATACTCCAGAGACCAGAATATTATTTTTTTCTAAAAGAATTCCATTCTTTTTTAGAATAGTCTTGTAGAAACAAATGCTTTTCTTTATATTGCAACAAAATCTGTACTTCATTGTTCTTTGATTTACTATCTATCGAAATTAAGAATAAAATATAAATCTTTCAGTACATGTCAACATTTCAAATTATTTAAGACAGATTTTTCCTAAAAAGTGTTTTTCCTTAGTTAGCAATTTCAAATTCCTGCAATCAATGACATGACTAGCTTTTTGTTCTATCACCATTCTCATCTAAACATATGACTTTTTACTTCAAGTTTTGATATTATTTTGCTGTTACTGTTACTGATGTTCTATTGGCATTTTTAACTTCCCAAGGTTAGAAATTATTGTATTTGTTTTATATTTAATATTGGCCTTTATTTTCCCACTTTTTTTTTAATTTCTGTGTTCACCATTACATAATCCATCTTAGAACTTATCAATTGGATACTTTTCCTTTGTTTTTGAAGTATATTCTTTGAATTTCTTTTAGTGAGAGTCTTAAGATGACTCACTGTCTCAGTTTCAGGTTATCGGAAAGCCCCTTTATCCCACATCCTGGAATAATTTAGGCAAATATGAAATTTTAAGTAGACTTCTAGCTTTATTATTCATGTTGAAAAGTAAAGAAAGTGTAATTTTCACTCTTGTTAGAAAAGCTATCTTTTCTCTCTTGCAATTATGCTACTCTGCATTTTGACTTTGATGTCTTTAGGTATGAATTTTTTTTTAGTTTTCTTGTTTGAGATTCATAGTGTTTCCTGAATCTGAAGATTCATTACTTTTATCAATTAATTTTTTCTGACATTATCTTCTTCCTCCTTCCTATTCTTAGTGTTATAATAAAATATATGCTGAACTATTTTCCCATCTTTTATTTTAAGCATTCTGATGTATATATTTTAACCATTCTGATATTTATTTTAATCATTCTGATACATATTTTAATATAACTCATTGTTTTTCTGTGCTACATTGTCAGTAATTCATCCAAATCTTCTAAATTGTGACTTCTCTTTTTAGTTGTACTTAATCTGATGTTCCATCTCTCCATTGAGACTATAATTTAAATTTAATTTTTTATTATTTATTTATTTTTTGAGATGGACTCTTACCCAGTCACCCAGGCTGGAGTGCAGTGGCATCATCTTGGCTCACTGCAACTTCCCGAGTTCAAGCGATTCTACTGCCTCAGCCTCCCAAGTAGCTTGGATTACAGGTACCTGCCACCCTGTTCACCTAATTTTTTTATTTTTAGTAAAGACAGGATTTCACTATGTTGGACAGGTTGGTCTTGAGCAACTGACTTCGGGTGATCCACTGGCCTTGGCCTCCCAAAATGCTGAGATGTGTTTATACACAACTATGAGCCACTGTACCGGACCATAATTTAAATTTTCATGTCTACATCATTTCTATTGTTTGACAGCCATATTTTCTTACATTTTTTGTCTTGTATTCACCTAAATATTATAAACATGCTTAGTTTATTATAAATGTTGCATAATCTAAAGTTCTTGAATAGTTAATTCTGCTTTATGATGTATGCAGTTCTTATAGTGGCTTTTGTTTCTCTCATGTGTTTCTCAATTTTATATTAAATTTGTCAGAATCCTGCAAGGCCTAAGAATGAGTTTTTCCAGAAAATTCATTTTCTTCTAACCCCACGCAGTCCCCAACCCATGCTAACAATCCAACAGCTTTAGATTTATTTATCATCTTGACTTAGCCTGGCTAAAGCACAGAAAGTAAATTTGAACTCTAAACTACATAAGAGGATAGCAGTGTCACTATGAAATCTTAAATAGCCTTTTAAAAAATATGCAGAGTTTAGACCAAGTCCGACACGCTTCCCACCTATTTCGAAGTGTTCATAGGCTGGCTTTGCTTCTATTGTACTTTTTTACTAAGGGCATAATTACTCACAGGTCCTGATTCTAATGGAACCAGCTTGTTTACCTCATGGTATTTAACATCTGCCCCTTGCTCCCAAGATGTTTGTTGAAACAGGACACAAGCCAGGCACAGTGGTGCAGCCTGACATCCCAGCTATTTGGGAGGCTGAGGAGGAGGTATCATTGCTTGAGCCCAGACCCAGGAGTTCAAGTCCAGCCTGGGCAACATATCAAGAAATGTATTTAATCTATCTATTTAATACTTAATTATTTCTGTCAGTACATATACAAGCAGTGATTCAACCTATACAAGATACATCTCATAAGCCACCTCATTATGATTACCTGAACCTATTCTCTTTCTCTCTACGAAATTACAATGAGACATGCTTTTTCAGCATTCCTTTTTTGTGATGAAGTCTCCAGGTCCCTCAAACTGTTTTGGTGAGCATATTTTCTGTACCCTGGGATGCAGTTCCCAGAGGTTGGAGTATTGAATAAATTTATAATGGTAGGTGGTCTCTTTAAAATGTCCTAACATTGGAAGGATTTTAATCCTTTACTTGAATATAGATTAATTTAATCACTTATTTCATAGTATGATTTTCAGCAAGGTAATGAAGGTCTAGAGAATTTATCAGCTTTGTAAATTTTTTTTTTTTTTTTTTTTTTTTTTACTTTGAAAGGTAGCACACAGTTGGTGACACAGATCTATGGACCACACTCTGAACAGTACCATCTAATAGCTTTGAGACTTGCTCTAAAGAATTAGCAGAAGTAAAAGCGTGATGCTGGTACAGCAATAACAGAAACTATTAAGGCCCCCTCCACACCCTCTTGGCACTCACCGCCAGGTTCCTCCTGAAAAAGCCTCCTTTATATCAATATTTGTTCTACGGTATTCAATTTAAAGAGTGTGATGTTCATCACAGGTAAGAAAAACAGTAATTAGGGAATTCGCCATCCTTTGCAAAAGTAGAATCCTTTACCTTCTACTCAGAAAGTTTCTTCTTTCCCTAACAGAATAAAATTAATCTTTATGTTACTTTGTCATTTTGTAAGCCTCAGTTCAGATGGAGTAACACTAAACATCAAACTCTCACTTTCTAGGACAGTCATTCTTATTCTGAAGCCATTTGTGATAAAATACTATTATTATTTGTTTCTAGTCAATTATGTGTTTTAAAATATAATAAGGTAAACCATTAGAAAATAATTGCAAGCTGGGAAATTACAGCCATTTCAATTGCCATGAAGGTTTCTAAACAGTCTCAATTCCTATGTTTATTGTGGCAGCAGTTCATGAATCACACTTTGAGTAACATTGACAGGATATACAGCTGTCTGGCCACACCCTCCCTGATTATGATAAACTTTAGAGTATGCTTTATTTTCATTGCCACTTTTTGCTTGTTTGTTTGTTTTTGAGACAGTTTCTCACTCTGTTGCCCAGGCTAGAGTGGAGTTGTGCAATCACAGCTCACTGCTACCTGGATCTCCCAGTCTCAAGTGGTCCTCCCACCTCAGTCTCCAGAGTAGCTGAGACTACAGATGCACACCACCACACCTGGCTTCATTTTTTTTTTTTTTTTTTTTTTGAGATGGAGTCTTGCTGTCACCTAGGCTGGAGTGCAGTAATGTGATCTCAGCTCACTGCTACCTCCACCTCCCAGATTCAAGCAATTCTCCTACCTCAGCCTCCTGGAGTAGCTGGGACTACAGGTGCATGCCACCACACCCGACTTGATTTTTATATTTTTAGTAGAGATTGGGTTTCACCATATTGGCCAGGTTGGGCTTGAACTCCTGACCTCATGATTCGCCCACCTCAGCCTCCCAAAGTGCTGCAATTACAGGCATGAGCCACCGTGCCCAGCCAATTTTTATATTTTTTGTAGAGAAATGATTTTGCCATGTTTCCCAGGCTGGTCTGGAACTCCTGGG
>NW_022436948.1:30611955-30628644 GCF_009761245.1 Sapajus apella
AAAAAAAAAAAAAAAAAAAAAAAAAAAAAAAAAAAGTTGTGCAAACCTCAGTCATCCCATTCCAATACTTAGTTTCATTCAACGCTATCTTGATGATGTCCTTGAAATCGTATTTACTTCCCTACACTACATACACCACTCTGTGGTAAAGGACAATATAACAGAAGTGAACTCAAAGTTATGGTGTGTGTGTGTTTATGTATGGATTTATATAAAGTTGAAAGAGCAGAAATACAGGCCAAAAAGTATTTTTAACTTCTTTCTCAACTTTTAAAGTGTCATTTTTTTAAAAAAAAGTTTCATATTATCATGCTTACTCTCCTCCTTAGAGTAGCAAGCATGTACAATATGCGTGTTGTATTCTGTTTTCTTCCTCAATCAAATATTTTCTTGATAAAGACAGGTAGCCTCTTAAAAAACATGTTCTACCTCTCCATGAGATTTGAGCTGCTCCTAGACTGATATGTAACAGCTCTAAAAATTCTCCCTACTGTATACCAGTTTACAAAGCCAACTGCTGTATCTTCAGAGCTTCGTGTTTTTTCCACAGCTCCAACAGTACATATACAGCCATCGATACCATGAGATTCCTGAGGTCTCCAATGATCAGGTTTTCAGGGACAGCCCTTCCCTAACTTTGTTTTGCAACATGTAAAATGTATTTTTTATCACACTTGGTCCATGACTACATATCTTTAGTAAATTTTATCCTGTGGTTTATTTTGCAAGTAATGTGTCCTTCTGAATCAGCATGAGTCAGTAGCATGTGAGAGTGATGACTTTCAGCAGACCTCCCATCTCATAATAGATACATTCTCTGGAAAGTCAGCCTGCGTTCTGACTATGTCTGCTAATATTTTTTAAATCATCTGTTACAATAGATGGCTGCCAATGGACAAAAATAATTTCTGAATTAGAGCATGGCAAAGCAACTCTGCATTGTAAGCTATTTTTTTTCTTGAGACAGAGTTTTTATCTTGTGGCACAGGCTGGAGTGCAGTGGCAGAATTTTGGTTCACTGCAACTTCTGCCTCCTGGGTTCAAGCAATTCTCCTGCCTCAGCCTCCAGAGTAGCTGGGATTACAGGTGCACATCACCACACCCAGCTAATTTTTGTATTTTTAGTAGAGATGGAATTTCATCATGTTAGTCAGGCTGCTCTCAAACTCCTAACCTCAGGTGATCCACCCTTGGCCTCCCAAAATGCTGGGATTACAGGCATGAACCACTGTGCCCAGCCACTATTTTTATATCTAACCTGTGCAATAAGGTTTTGCACAGTCATGCAATTATCATATATGGCACATATTTTTATCTATATAATTAGTATATGTGTGTGTCTCTCTATATATTTATGTGTCAAATATTCAGCAGTTATATTTTAATACTAAATAATGATACAATTTGTACACTATATTTGTTTTTCTCCCCCAGCATGTTCAGCAGGGAGAATTTTAATTAAACTGAATTTTCAGATTCTATTTTAATTGTACAGATGTGAATTTTTGTATTTAAAGACTAAAATATACACACATTACAAAAACCTATGCCAAGTGGTAGTCTGTAATTCTGGTATTTTTACATGATCAAACACCAGAGGCTTTTGACAGTATTCATCACAAAACCTTGAGAAAAATTTGCCATTCTGTTCCATTCTGACACATTTCATGACAGTGTACTAATGCTGATAACTTAACAACATTTAGACAGAAAATTAGATGTGAATGCCGTCCATCTTTTGGAAGTTGATTTTGATTTAGAATCTCTTCATCTTTGAAAAACAGGCATCTTACTAGTTTGTGAAGGTTGACTTTGCTAACCTCAGCTGTCTGTTGCTAGTGAAAACCACCCAACTTGAAAGTCAGACACACACACAAAAATTTTTCTTAAGTATGCATTTTCGTTTAAAATAAAAAAAATATGGTCCTTGACATGAAGAAAGCTTTATGTAGTATATTCGATTACAATAGGTGGCACATGTATGTAAAGAGCTTAGTCAAGGAATAAGTCTGTTTAGTGACATCAGGAAAAGGGCAGAGTATACCAGCACCATCAAGGTAAACTTAGGAAACTTTACAGAGGAAACAACACTTCAGGGCATTGAACCCAAACTTAATTTTATCCTGGATGATCATACCTACAAATCGGCAAATCTATTCTATATACTCGAGAACCCCAACATGTTGCTGATATTCATGTAATTCACCATACTTCCAATTCAAACTAGAATTCTCTGATAGAATGTTGACTTTCACTTGGGAGATCAACTTTGGCAGCAGAATGATCCTTTCCATCTATATTTCTGGTTAAGCAAGTACAGAATATACTAAGCATCACTTTGTATTATGTTTGGCAGGGAACACCATTAGCTGTGAAGAAAGACAGTCCTTAGAAGCACGTGGGTGCACACACAAGCACTTCTTTCACACCTTAAATGTTCACATAAAAGGTAATATACTCCTTTTAAAATGTGTGTGTGTGTGTGTGTGTGTGTGCACAGGTGCATGTGTTACTATTTTACATTTAAAGGCTGGCAGCCTCTGTTCCACCAGAGTAGGTCTCTACTCAAATGTTCTTTTGCTAGAGGGAATTTTAAAATGTCGTATAGCTGTAGCCTTAACCTTGACCGTCTTTCATTCTCAAATATCTATGCAGTTACATGTGCTGAGTGACTTACAACGAAATGAGAGAAAATTCAGTGACTTGACATTTACAAGTCCCAGCTGATTCATTTATTTATTCACCAAAGTAAATATTTAGGCAGCAGAATTAAATTGGAAAATGATTATCAAGTTTCAACCACCTTTCTATCAATATATAAAACATAAACCCAGATGCCTAAGCATAGGGAAATGTACCTACCAATGTGCCCTACAGAAAAGGGCACATTTAGATGTCCCAATAGGTTTTCTTTACCTACTAGTTTGTTTTGAAAACTTCTGCCAATATTTTAGGACAGTGCTATTGACATAACACCTAATAAACCATAACTTGCATGCAGCTACACTTTATTAATCATTTTATATAATCTTACAATGCAAGCAGTTCTCTGAATGTATTTTCTCACTCTATTTCAGTAAAAGGATCTAGTCTAGTTGCCTCACCTAACTGGCATATATTTCTCTCATTACTTCTAACACCGTGTCTGTCTGTGTTTGCACACTTGGGAACAGATTAGTTCAGAAGCTCTCTGACCATAACCTGAGGAGAAACTTTAAAATGATGTCTCAGCACAAAAGCATGATGAAAATAAACAAAGGCATGTTATTCTTGCTTATAACAACGTTGTATGAATAAGCTAAGGAATGTCATCTAGAGAATAAAGTTTCCAGTGGTTTTCAGAATGATTTTATTGTCATTAAAAAAACAAAATTATGTAAATGACCTTTAAAATCCAAGAAGGTAGTGTTATCATATCATCATGATGAACAAAACCATTACGAACTTAGCCTTTGCAACAAAGTCAGAAAGTAAATAATTTCAATTTCCATGTACACATAAAAAATTATTTATAAAACATAAAACATGTCATTTTAATCATTTCAAGTGTACAATACAGTAGCATGAATTACATTCACAGTGTGGCTTAAGCATCACCACTGTATCCAAATGTTTCCCTCACCCCAAGTTTCCTAATGGACAGAAACTTTACCTATTAAGTAGCAACTCCCCATCTTCCACTGCCTGAACCCTCTGTTAACCTCTAATCTACCTTCTGTCTTTATGAATTTGACTATGCTAGATGTTTCATATAAGTGGAATCATACAATATTTGCATTTTGTGTCTGGATTGTTTCACATAGAATAATGTTGTCAACATTTATTCATCTCATAGCATGCATCAGAACTTCATTTCATTACTTGCCAGAATAATATTCTATTATACGCATATGCCTCATGTGGTTTATCCACTCATGACTAGAGCTGTTTCTGCCTGTTGGCTATTATGAATAAGGCTGCAAGAAATGTGTGTACAAATACCTGCTTGAGTCTCTCTTTTTGTTTCTTTTGGGTATATATCTAGGAGTGGAATGACTGAGTCATATAATAATTCAAGGTTGACCTTTTTGAGGGGAATCACTAAATTATTTTCCACAGTAAAATAATTTTACATTCTCACATGGTTTCCAACGTTTCCACATGCTTACAAAAACTTGTTGTTTTCTGTGTTCTTTGTTATAGCCATCATAAAAGGTGTGAAGTGTTATGCATTGTGGGTTTGATTTGCCTTTCCCTGATTATTAATGATATTGAACATCTTTTTATTTTCTTACTGGCCAACGTTTAGGAATATTCGATACACTAAAATATGACAATTATTTTCTGATGCCCTTTGTTAACTGGAGTAAGAATTTTTTTAATGTGAGCCTGCAATATTAGAATGCAAACATAGATTTAGGAAATATACTAACTTCACAAAAATTATCCAGGCATGCTGGCGGGCACCTTTAATCCTAGCTACTCACGAAGGCTGAAGCAGGAGAATACCTTGTACCCAGGAGGCAGAGGCAGAGGTTGCAGTGAGCAGGGAGTGCACCAATGCACTCCAGCTTGGGGGGACAGAGTGAGACCCTATCAAAAAAAAAAAAGAAGAAGAAGAAAGAAAGAGAAAGAAGGAAAGAGAGAGAGAGAAGGAAAGAAAGAAAAAAGAAAGAAAGAGAAAGGAAGGAAGACACTAACTTTCATCTTAAAATACATTTTAGAATGTTTTTTACTGAGTGGAATGTGGCCTGAACCCACAAATCATACATTTCCCCCAAGAATTTTAGATATATCCTTAAACAACAACAACAAGAAAGCTCCCTTCTCAACACTGTCTCTACTTGATGCCCTCTAGACTTAATGTTCAATAACTGTGATAATCATGAACATCACAGATATTTTACTTGTAAACTGCTTCTTCCCTCCAGGTACTAATAATACGCTCCTTGAGATCAAAAGTAAATTTTGAAATTAAATATGCATTAGATACATATTTTACTACTGAGATTTCAATTGCCTTTACATTAACATATGTTAATAAGTTAATCTGGTGCATCAATGTTGCACAAATATTGGTATTTTCCCCATGGAACCATGCAAATCTGTGGGATTCGAGCTAGAAGGGAGGACATGGCAGAGAGAGAGAGATGAAGATAGATGTGCACCTGCTATGCCCTAGGCCATTGTTTCCCAAACTTGCATCATAAATATCATGTGGAACATTTGTTAAAGATACAAATCCCAAGGCCCAGCCTCAGAACCACTGAATCAAAATCCCCAGAGGAAAACCAACAAATTTGCATTTTTAGCAAGCACAGCAGAAGATTCTTACGATTACTTTGGGAGACTGAGGAAGGTTGTGAGTTGCTTGATTAAACAAATAACTGACATATATGTAATTCCTATGTCACTGATTTGAAAACCGAGACTCTGAAAGATTAGCTATTGTGCCCTGAAAAATAGACTCTAGGCCTTTGTTTCAAATCTTGCGTTTAAGCACATCTATGTTTAATAGCTAAGTTTAAATACACCATTTACTTGTAAAATGTTGATATTACCGTGAAGAAAGTATTAAAATGTTTGTCTGTTGCGGTGTTCTTTTTGTTTGTTTCTAGTACTAAAATGATCATTTATTTCTGCTAGATAAATGGCTGAGTCATTTATCTGTACTGTGGTTTTGATTTGTTTATTATATCCAGTTTGCTTCCAGTAGTATCTTGTTTAACAAATAAAACTCAATTTAATTCTGTTACATAGTCATTTTCTGAGACTGTCACTCTCTGCTTTGCCCACTTTAATAAACATTATGTTTCCAATTTTAAAGGTGATTAAAAAGTAGAATACCTATTAGATATTTTTCTAGGACTTTGAATATTTCTTTAGTATTTTGACTGACACTATTTTACAGTTTTCCCAACTACTTCATAATTAATATTAATAGCTAATGTATGCAGGTATCTACTATCTCTGATAGAATCAACTATTTTAGTTACAAAATTAATACAGTTAGGCCTGGTGTGGTGGCTCACGCCTGTAATCTTAACACTTTGGGGGACCAACGAGGGTGGATCATGAGGTCAGGAGTTCGAGACCAGCCTGGCCAATATGGTGAAACCCCATCTCTACTAAAAACACAAAATTACCTTGGCATGGTGGTGCACACCTGTAGTCCCAGCTACTCAGGAGGCTGAGACAGGAGAATTACTTGAACCCAGGAGGCAGAGATTGCAGTGAGTCAAGATTGCTCTACTGCACTCCAGCCTGGGTACCAGAGCATGACCCCATCTCAAAAAAAGAAAAGTGATAAAATTTAACTCTGGATGAATTTGAAATGAGTCTGAGGATGCTGTGTTCACGACTACAGATGAGAAGGAAGTGGGGATGATCTGCGTGAAAGTTCTCTGAGGGACACTGAAACCCAAATCAGAGCCCCCTCTTCTTTCAATTTCTCCTCCATTTCTACTTCCGGTCTTCCTTCCTGAGAACCTTCCTTCAAATGACAAATTATGGGTGAAATGTGGCTCTTTCAAATACGAAAAGACAAAAGAATAACTATTACTTTCTACGTTTCTAAAGTGAAATAAATATTTCAGACTAAGAGCCACCTTGTCTCAGTGCTGCGACCATTGCAAGTTAAGGTCTTGAGAGTCACTTCATTTATTTGCCTTCTCAGCATTCTCAGCCTTCTTAGCTGCTCAGAGGTGGCCTGAGGTTCTGAACTAGTCTGTTTTCTAAGCGTTTACCTCCTCCTAAATTTAAACAAATCTAAATTTCCAGAGGGGAAAAAAATGAAAAAAAAAATAGCCCATGTTCAGAACATAGTTTGTGATTTTCATCTGTCCGTTCTTCCTCTCCTCAGCTGATGTTTAGGCATCAGAGTGCACTGAATGTACACATTTGAAATCCCCAGTTGCAATGATACAACTTTGCTGCAGTAGTTTGCTCTGTCATGCTTTTGTAACCGTCTCCTATCACTAGACTGTAGACTTACCTTGTTTGTGGATTCCCAACTGCCTCAGAGTTTTCAGATGAGCATATTTTACTGCAACTTTTTGAAGTTGCATTTTGTCACAACCTTACCGTGAGGCACTTGCCACTCTCTGGCTTATGCATTCAGAATTATTTTTAAAGCTATGTATTCCATTTAGATCCAGTTAGCGTTCTAATACAGTGGTCAGGTTTTGTCCACATGGTCTCGTGATGAAGTTTAAATATAAAGCCAATGGAAGAGGCAAAAAAAAAAAAAAAACAAAACCAAAACCAAAACAAAACAAAACAAAACACACAAAAAAAGCAACAACAACAAACCAGCATCCTTTTTGTATATCATGTATTCACATGTGTTTTCCAGAAGCAGCTGTGGATAAGATGCTTAAATTTGTCTACCTTTTCAATTATTGACATAATTGATATTCTCCCTTTCATTAACACAAATTTCTCCCCACCACTTCTCCTAGGTCAGATTTTACAGTTATCTCTATAGCAACATTCACAGCTAATAGGAAGATACATCTTCTGAATGGCTAGCAATACAACATTAACTGTTAGAACATAACATTTTTCATGTTGGAAACATCTGGAATTCACAACCAGCCAAGATGTATAAAAATGTCTGTGGCTCTTTAATAGGCACCCAAGGCTGAGCTTGCTTGCTTTATTAGAATTCATTTACAAACAACTCTTATTAACCAGCTATGTAGCATAATAAAACTAAGTGTTATTTCAACATCAAAAAAAAACAAAGTTTAATTTATAAGTGAAGTTGCTTATAAAGGCTCAAATCTCCCTTTGTGGAAAAGAGTTTATGGTAGATTTGGGCCCTATTACCAACCTATTACTAGTGCACTAATACCTCTATTTACTGGCTGATTATGTCCTCTGGCAAAATTCGGAACTGTCTACTACTTTGGTGCAAACTAATCAGTTTTCAAAATTAGTTATTGATCTCAGACCCATTGTAGAGGACCAATTTAGTGGCTGGTTCATTGAGTACTGAAGTGACACCATTTGTGTGAGAAGCAGACAATCAGAGCAAATATAGTGTTCAAAGACAGTTCTCAAAGGTAGTTTTCTATTGCAGGGAATTTACAAATACAGGTTTTCAAGGACGCTAAGTCTCTCTCATTACAGATTAATGACACAAGTGCATCCCAGCCAGTAACAGGAACTTATGCTTTTTTGTATGTACATTTGTTACTCATATCCTGAATTTAAATAAGTAGTAAATTGGAAATCATAAAAAACCTTAAGGAAAACATTTCCCTCTGTTTCTTCAAACTCAATTCTTTATTTGAATATTTGAATTGACTAAAGAGAGTTGTTAGCTTACAAGAATACTCATTCTTCAGTCTTAAGCATATGAAAAAAATATGATAGAAAAAGTAAACCAGAAATTGAATTCAAAATACTCTGGTGCCTAAATTTCACTTCATATTTCTCATAATTTATCCATCTTCTTTTTAATCTTACTGATTTTTATATATTTCTTGAAAATAATTTCTTAATGGCTTATTTCTATGTTTGGTTTCAAACAATGCTAGGAAGAATTGAGAGTTGACATATTTTCTGAGTATCTCAACAGAACACAATTAAGTGTGAAAATTACTCAAAAATTGTTTATGACTTTTCTCATCAATTTGACATTCTTAGGGGAAAATAACCTGAGCTATTAAGATGCAAAATCCTCACAGAAAACCCCAAATAAGATTTGCATATTTTTTAGCTATTGTTACTTAAAAAATAAACTCTACATAGGCAAGACAAGAGTTGACAACCACGTGGTGATCAGAGCTCAATATTCAGAGGAAAATTAGAACTGCTATAATTAAAATACCTTTTTATATTTCTTGTTGCTATGTGTTGTTGATAATTTTCGAATGGCCTTGTCTTTCAACAGTACACCGATTAGGTATTTTTTTCCTTCTCTCAGGCCCTTTAAAAATGTATGTGTGAATATATCTGTATCTGTATAAATAGCATGTAAATTAACCTTCAATAATTGCTTTAATTTAAAATTTAATTAAAATGTCCACATTATGTATCATTTTTAAAGTTTCTAGTTCCAAAAGGTAAGATTACTGAAAATGAGAAAAGGGGAAAAAAAAAGACATTTGAATATATACTTGGAGGTGAAATCTCACACCAAACTGAAGTCAACCTTATATAATGTTCCTGTAAATTCAGAATGTGTGAATTGCTCTCCAAGGTGTAAAAGTGATACACACTCTATTGATTTATATAGTGTCACACAATTCCATAATGTAATAAATCTACTTATTTTCTTTATGATTATATTTTAATGCCCAAAAATAAAGCCACTGTAGCACTATTTGCACCGTAAACATATGAAATACTAGCATAATTGTGAGAGCAAAGAAAGGTAACAAAGAATACAGTATTAAATATAGACTTATTCAGACCTTCATATTACTAATAACAAAACTCCTACATGATAAAAGGTAAATCACTTAACAGACAAGTAGTGGTTTGTCTAAGATAGCAATTTGTGTATCCAATGGTATTTTGCATGTAAACTCTTTTATATAAGCACAGCTAACAAACGTGGGAACATTCAGTAAAATTTTAATTTGGACCAAACTTTGGGCCTTTTCTTTTTCTTTTCTTATTTGTAGACACGGAATCTCGCCGAACACTTTAGGAGGCCAAGGCAAGCATGCCACTTGAGGTCGGGATTTCAAGACTAGAGTGGTCAACATAGCAACGCCTTAACTCTACAAAAAAATTTTAAAAATTGTCAGGTGTGGTGGCTCACGCCTATAATCACAGTGCTTTGGGAGGCCAAGGCGAGCATATCACCTGAGGTCAGGAGTTTGAGACCAGACTGACCAAACCCTGTTTCTACTAAAAATACAAAAATTAGCTGGGCATAGAGGTGGGTACCTGTAATCCCAGCTACTCGGGAGGCTGTGGCAGAAGAATTGCTTGAATCTGGGAGGCAGAGGTTCCAGTGAGCTGAGATCTCGCCATTGCATTTCAGCCTGAGGGACAGAGCGAGACTCCATTTCAAAAAAATAAAAAATAAAAAATTAGCCAGGCATGGTACCATGCACCCGTGGTACCAACTATTCAGGAGACTGAGGCAGGAGGATCACTTGAGGCCAACAGTTCAAGGCTGCAGTGAATATTATCGTGCTACTGCATCCCAGCCTGGGTGACAGCACAAGACCTTGTCTTAAAAATAAATAATTTTTTTTTTTTAAGTAAAATGCGTTCTCTAGTCCTACTGATGTCCTCTGTCTCTGACTTCTGCTTGGTTCAATCCACTCTGCTTTGTTCTTTAGCCCCCTCAACAACTGCATCATTAATGTTTAAAATGAGTTTTTTAAATGATTTGTGTTTTAATCTAGTAGGAATTATTGTTATAAACTCAGTTCTTAGTGTAGTGTCTAACAGGGTAACTCTAAATAAATTTAAGTCAAAATGATGGTGGAAGAAAGGGAAAAAAAGGAAGAAAAACATTGTTTAAAACATTATCGGGGCCAAAACACAATGTTCTGGTCCCTTTAATACAGATTATTCTTGCATATTATCTAAAACATATATTCTGAGCAAAGTGATCATAAGTTATGTAAATAGCAGTATTATATGACCATGGTTATTAGGATCCTTTTTCTTAGTTTATATATTTTGTCTTCAAAATATTTTGCTTTGATCGCTTTCAATTGCAATTTAATTTCTAATTAGCCATTTTAAAGAGTTCTGGTAGAAAATAAATGCAGAAATAATTTTAAAAGAAAATCTTAGAAAGCATGCAGAACTATAATTGTACACTTTAAAATTATACCATGAGGGGAACTTAGCACTAATGAAATCCCATGAGTTTATAGAGTGATTCTAAAGAAAGAAGTAAAGTTTTATGGAATACATGCTTCTTCTGTAGAACTGTTTCTATTATGATACTTCCCACAAAATTTGGTAAATTTTACCATTTGACTTTTTGTCTCTATTCCCATATTAGCAATGCATAACTTTTATAGGCAGTAAAGTGGTGATTTTACAATAAAAGATAGCAATAAAATTGTCCAAGTAACTTTTCTTCTACCCATATTTGTTGACCTCTGTTTATCCAAGTACCCCATAGAAGGAAAGCCTGTAAATCGAAAAGACCTAAATTATTAGAGTGCTACAAAATTTAGAAAGACATATGTAGGTTTTAAACTGGTAAGCTAAAGGTTTGAGCTGAAAGTCTATGAGGAATTGACGAAAAAGAAAAAAAGCCAAAAGGGGTTTAGTTTCTGACCCAGTTATTTGACTCTGTTCCTGTCTCCAGTACCAAATGAGCTCAAGGCTAATTACAGAGACAAAAGACTAGTCACTTCTCTCCGAGTGAAAAGAAAGAGCAGAAAATGTGATTTAAAGTTCAACTTTACGCATGAATAACAGATTAGAGAATGTCCCATAGAGGAAGTAAACAGCCAAGTATGACATTTTGGAAGCTTCTGAATATTCTTTGGAAATTTTGAGAATTCAAGTTTTTTTCTCATATGTGTGATTGTTAAGGGGGAATATGTGAATAGTATTGGGATTGGCATCACATTGGTTTTAATTCATATTAAGGTTTAAATGATGAATTTAATTATTTGATCGCCTTTTGGATATCAACTAGCTCTTAGTATACCTTAATATACTTTTTTTTTTTTTTTTTTTTGAGACAAGAGTTTCGCTCTTGTTGCCCAGGTGCAATCTTGGCACACTGCAACTTCTGCCTCCCGGGTTCAAGCGATTTTCCTGCCTTGGCCTCCCGAGTAGCTGGGATTACAGGTGCATGCCACCATGCCTGCTAAAGTTTTTGTATTTTTTGGTAGAGACAGGATTTCACCATGTTGGCCAGCCTGGTCTCAAACTCCTGATCTCAGGTGATCCACCCACCTCAGCCTCCAATATACTCTTAATTTATCATGTGCATCACCTAAGTTGTTAGCTAAATAAAATAATAAGGTTTGATTCAACAACCGATATAGGTCATTCTATCTCTCCAATTATGTTATTCCAGGCTTTACATTTCTAGTATTTATTCTACACTATGATAGCATAGGTTGTAGTATTCCCCAAGGTTTTGGTACTCTAGGCAGCAATACACTGGTCACGACTTAAACTCATGAGCAGCAAATAGTTCAGACTTAGTACTTGTAGTAATTCAGAGTCTGTGTAATATACTAGAAATCAATTAGTTATTAGCTTGCTCCTTTAATTACTGAAAAACATTTTCATAAGTAATTTTGTAATTAACTCTTATAAGAATGCCACATCTAAATATTTTTGTTTCCTCAACTGGATTTTAAGCTCCTTTCTTTTGGTTTCTTCAAAAGTGCTTCTCCTGCTGAACACAACTCAAGTGTTACAAGTAGGTACAAGAGTAGGTGGACATCATCAATGTGTCAGCAAAAGGCTTGAGCTGACAGTATCCTTAGATAAGAATGGTAGAAAAGAACGGAAAAAAGAATCTGGTGCTAATTAGGCTAAAGCCACTCATCTTCTGGGTGATAGCCAGAGGTCTCCCTCAGACTCACTGCCAGCCAAACCCAGATATCACAACTTGGATATCACTGCTGTGGACAGAGAGGAGCTGTGCTTTGGCAAACTGACCTCTGGAATTGAAATAGGAAGGTGGATGTGTAAAGCTACACTCGGGCAATTGGTAGCCTCAGCCTTTCTGATCCTTTCTGCCTTAGCATGTTAATTGGTTTCATAGATGTCTGCAGATGCTTCAGCTCTTATTTCTCAATTGTTGCATGCATAGCTTCCCCTGACTAAATAGCAGAATCAGTAGCCTCTGGAAGGGAAATGTACCTATGCTTATGCCAGAGCAAAGACTGGAGCATTGGAATGGGCGTATGCTTCAGAATTCAAATCTTTGCTTTCACGCTTAATACATACGCAATGTTAGGCAAGTGAATTAGCTTCTCTGTCTTCTCTTTCTCAGATATCTATAAAAGGTAAAAAAAAAAAAAAAACAAAACAAAACAAAAAAAACTTCAGTAAAGGATTAGAGATGTCTGTAAAGAAACTTCCACTATGGTACTATGCAAAAGGTAGTTGCTATACAACTATTTATTGTGTTTGTGTGTGTATGTATTTCTTTAATAGTAACTATTATTTTCTGTGGACACTGGGGAAGGACCAATTATATCTATAAGTTTTTTTCTATTTGCCTTTTAAAAAATATGTTTTAGCTAGGCACATCTTCTATTTGACTCATAAAAGGAAGTTAAAATGCAGACACTAATGGTTTATTCACGCAAAGCTATAAATCATACATATATAATATTTATTGAGCACCTAACATGTTTCACGCGCTGTGCTCAGAGCGTCACCTGTGTTTTTTCATTTTTTCCACTTTACTATGAGAAACTGAGTCATAGTGTAGTTAAACACAGTTTCCCAAGAACATAAGCAAGTAAACGGCAGAGCTGGAGTTTAATACCAAGTATGCTTTAAGTCTCTCTTCTATAATGCCTATCCCACTGTGTAATATTGGAGTCTAATCAGCAGAGTAAAGATGCAGAAAAATGAGAATATGAACAAATGTATAACTGATTAATGGGATAAGAAGGGGAGGAGATTGTGGTTTCATTATAAGACCATGGGTTCAAGTCCTAAGTTTTCTCCTGCCAACTATGACTTCAAGCTAGTTCTTCCACCTCCCTGCAATCTTTGGTATCCTCACCCACAAAATGAAGCTAATAACAGAACTTTCCTCTTGGGATTCTTGTGAAGATTAAATAAGATAAAATGTTTAGTATACCATAAGCATTCAAATAATATTTGGTGCGTTTACAATGGGTCCAAAAAGAGGAGGGTAACGTATAGTAGAAAAATTTCATTTACATATTACAGTTTTGCTTGACACATCTTGTTAATAAGGCTTTGCTTGAAGTCCAGGGTACCCACATCAGCCAACATTCTTTAATATGGCCAGCAATGTGAAAATGTCACATTAAATCTACAATTTATTAAAGCATCTGTTATAGGCCAGAGAGTTCACTGGGCCTACTGTATACAATCCCTCAAATCTCACATCAGACTTGTAAGGTGCTACCATCGTACCCATTTTACAGATGCAGATAATGAAAAGGTAAGGTACTACATCCAGAATTACACAGGCACAATTAGTACACCGGCAAAAGCTGATGTTGAGTACTTTGAAGACTGTCTAACTCTAAAATGTGCCTTTTATTTTTGAGACAGAATCTCACTCTGTTGTTCAGTTGGTTCACTCCGGTTCAAGTAGTTCTCCCACTCCAACCTCTGAGTAGCTGGGATTACAGTGTGTGCCACCACCCTCTGCTAATTTTTGTATTTTTAGTAGACGTGGAGTTTCAGCCATGTTGCACAGGCTGGTCTTGAACTTCTGACCTTAAATGATCCACCCACCTCGGCCTCCCAAAGTGCTAGGATTATAGTTGTGAGCCATCGCACCTGGCCAGCTCTTTCTTTTCTTTCTAAGATCAGCTCACTGTAGCCTTGAACTTCTGAACCCAAGTGATCCTCCCATCTCAATAGCTGGGACTACAGGCATACGCCACCTCACCCAACTATTTTATTTTTGGAGATGAGGGGTTTCTTGCCATATTGCCCATGCTGGTCTTGAACTTCTGGCCTCAAGTGATTCTCCAGTCTCAGCAACCAAACATGTTAGGATTATAGGCCTGAGCCACTCCTGGATGAAAATGCACATTTTTATGATACTTTCTTCACTCTTGCTAAGATTGCTTATTTCCATTTTAGATACTGAATACTTACCCACAAGAGATGGATCTCAAGAGCCTTACATTGTTGATGAGGTTAGGGATATGACCAAGATTCTTCCATTTCTTGACTTTGGAAGGCTTACATTTTGTTTATTTTGTTGTTTGTTTGCTTGTTTATATTTTTTTTTCTGAAATTTGGAGTGAATTAGAAGGTGCCCAAGAGAACCTGAATATCTAAGTTTCTCACTGCACTCAAACGCCAAATATAAATTATACAATATTTCCAGATCCTAAAATAATTGAGAGGGAACCTTTCCATTTGAAATTAACGTAAGGTAAATCTCTCTAGAACAGATACGAGGCAATATTGTTTTATAAATTAGTCTTTCAGCTATGTCTTATGTTTGTGAAATTTCTAATATTATTTTATGTAACTAAGTGTCCCAGAATCAATTTACAACTTTTAATTTAATCTTAACATATATTAACATGTAGTTAATATATGTAATATATATTAAAATAATGTGAAGCTCTCACAATGATCTAACCAATCTAATCAAAGAAGCTAAGCTTCTTTTAGGAAATTCACATTATTATAACATGCATGTAACCAATAGATATCATTTCTCTTATTTTGTAAGTCACATAAATATATGAAATTCAAATAAAATAACGATTATTCTAGTTAAATGCCAATGATTAAGTAAATGGTTTAAACTTTATCTGTTTCCTAGGTGTTCTACAATTTGTCATTTCTTGTTCTACTAGCTTCTGTGAAGGTTAAATCTTGAATATTTTAATTTTTAAATTTGAGGCGGGTAGGCTATTATATGCATGTTTTCATCAGGTTTGTATTGTTTGCCAGAAAACGATCATAAATATTATAATTTCATCAATGATTGATGGATATTTTCAGCTAAATATCTGACATTCTCTGTTGTTATGTAGGTTATGCTTTTTACAACAGAGTTTATATTTTGGGATGTTGTTTCAGACATTTACATTTTTCAAGAGTTTATATTTCCAATTTAATCACTTTTTAAAAGTTAATTTAGTGACAGCTGCATAACTGGATAATCAGTCTCCATTTTAGTCTACCCAGCATGAATAGCTTTTAATTAATTTATGTTTCCATCTAGGTAATGTGTGTCTTGATACTACTGCACTTGGAAATATACATTTATTAAATAAAGACTTGAAGCAAGTGAAAGGCATTTCCTTAACTGTTTGTAAGTTGCAGCTATCAACTGGTTCAATGAGCTTTGAAAATAAGTGAAAGTAGCAAAATTCAATAAAGTGGCTAGAAAATTTCACCATACCTATTGCAGATTTTAGAATCAATACACTAAATGTGTTAATATAAAAAATGTTAAAATATTCCTTATGGAAAATAAAGAAGCTTTAAAATTTAATGACTAATTGAAACACCAGGCCCCTTTTGTGTGACTATGGCTTCTCTCATTATCCTAAATCAGAAATTGAACTGGACTGCAAGGCACAGAGAAAGTCTTTGAGAGACTGATCTTTGTTGCAAGAGAATCTTTAAGCTGCATTATATTGTTCCTAAGCTTAATTTTATTATTTCTAGGGAATCTGATGTACTCTGTCTCTAAGTACCAAAGAGCAACAAAACCCAAGAAACAGTACATTTGCTGAATCATATATCAAACTGAGAAGAGATTTGTTAAAAATAATTCTTTTGAAGAATATATTCAGCCTCAATTGTATCTCCTCGGCTGGCCACATGCTGGTTTTCTCTCTTGATTTCTACCCCTCTAGCTTTCCCTTTGTGTCTTCTTCCCAGTTATAAAAAGAGCATTCCAGCCTCTGATAATGACTTACAAGCTTTATTATAAATTATTGGTGCTTTCGAGGTGTAACAAAGAGGACGATTTTTCTTAAGCTGTGATAAAACCAATCATATCAGAAGAGCTCTGTGTATGTGTTTGTGTGTGTGTGTGTGTGTGTGTGTGTGTGTGTGTGTGTGTGTGTGTGT
>NW_022436948.1:30628654-30637680 GCF_009761245.1 Sapajus apella
TGTGTGTGTGTGTGTGTGTGTGTGTGTGTGTGTGTGTGTGTGTGTGTCTATATTTGCTAGTTCTAGGATGTTTTTAAAGCAGACAAGTTTTCTTGGAAAATTATTATATTATTAATTTTTAAGAACATAATTGCAGCAAGTGCTATAAGAGTACCTTGCAAATCTCTCCAAAGGGACAAGATAAAGCCAACATGGTTCAAAAGTTCAAAATGCAAAGCTTCAAAGTGTGAGGCTGGAAGAAAGGAAATTCCTCTGGGATCACTATCATTTTCTTACATTCCCACCAATGCTTTGCTGGTTTGTTCTGAAGAACCGTTCTCACAGACCCCTCATTACAATTTCTGCTGTGACTGGCCACAGTCACTTGAAACTTGAGTTAAAAGACAAGCTATTTATCCACGTTGTCATTTTGCTTCTCTGTGGCCAGGGAATTAATCACTTTCTCAAGGGCCTACCTCTACCATTTCCTTTACTTTCGGGAAAGGAGATTTTAAGTAAATACCACTGTATAACCACAGCTTATTCTTCAAATAGAAATGTAATATGTCATTTAAAGAAAGAAAATTACCAGGAGATAATTTTAGTCAGAATTCAGTTATTTAATGCATATTTGAGAGGTGACCTCACTTTATGGCCAAATCAAGTCTAAAAGTGCCCTTCTGAATACATGAAAAACTAATGTCTTTATACAAGTGAGCCTTGTGGGCTGGCTAGGTGACAAGCATTTGTTGGCTTCCATTTTCACCAGCTCAAATCTACAAGCTGGAGAAGGGCTACATGGTAAATGACAGAACAGTCTTTCCAGGAAACAAAACTGGTTAAGGATACAAGAGATGGTTCAGGCAACGAATCGATGGAATGAATTCAGTATTAGCATTTTAAATGGCTCAAATAGAATGATAAATAAACCAATAACAGCTCACTAAAATATACACATGTAAAAATGAATATTTAGGACCAGATAATTTTCAAGGAATAAATTCATCATATATTAACACTTATGTGTTAATTCCTTTGGAGTGATTTAATTTTTTAATAAGTTCCTTCTATTAGCTACATAAGGTCACATAATGTCATCCTGTTGCCATTCATAGCAAATTTATGAAATACATGTTATTTTAATTTTATGAGCAAAAAAAAAAAAAAAAAACTTAAGTTGGATAAGAACCAAGGCGCTTTGATTAACATTATGTATTGTCTTGTTCCAGAATTCAAGTTCATATCTGTCTTATTCTTCATCCATACTTTTTCCATTACACTATGAAGTTCTTCCTTTGACATCCAGAAATTAATGGTTATTCACTTATTTGTATATAACATACAGCAATAAACTACTCTAGAAAAATTGCATTTGAGAAATATATTATGGAGAATGACAAAAGTCCATTTTTATTCCAAACATAATCTATTATAATTAATTGCCCCCCATTTTCTCTTGGATATCCCTACCTCTGAAACTGTAACTGACATGTGTTACTTCCATTAATACAGAGAGATAATTGTCATAGGATTAAAAATTCTTCTATAGAATAAAACTATACTAAATATTTCAAAAATTTTTTAATATATAGAATTTGCCAAACATTCAACTAACACCTGTATAAACTACTTATATAAGCAGATTTATTATCAATTGTGTAGAGATGGATTAACATATGTTAGATTTTATATGTAAGATGATGCATTAAAACATGAAGAATAAACATATGTATCTGGCAGAAATAGACATCTCCACTGTTTCTATTAAATAAATAACCAAAATAAAAAGGCTACACAGTGAACATATCAATTTGTCGTTAGTTGTCGAAAGCGTGTTTCATCAAGTGTGTGTTGATTGCTTTAGATATGGACAAGTAATAGTTCAGAAAGCTCAAATGAAAATCATAACATTTGCATTTTTGCGTGTGGTTTACAATTCAAAAGAATACTATTAGTACCTTAAAGGCAAATTATTGAGCAAAACTAAGAGACGCTGGATTCAGTTAAAAACTAACTTGATCCAACTCAACAAACTGTTCTATACCAGGCCCTTTGCTAAGTCAGAAAGTGTGTGGCAAAGGTAACCCCTATGGCAGACAGTGCATAGGTGAGCAGGATCTAACAAGGCAATTAAATCACAAGGACAATCAACCTGTTCTCATAATATCCTTATCAAACTTTATTTTAATCATATCTAAATGGAAGCTCTGACAAATTCACTGTTTCGCATCTGGCACTTAAGTTTCTCAGATAACCATATTAAAGACTGTATATTTCTTCTTTTAGTCTTTAGCTCAAGTTCCTTGAGAATTACATCTAACACCTTAACAAATGCTTTAAAGGAAATGGAATCATCCTTTTTCCTGAATAAGCTGTAAAACAAAAACTTGATGAGTCTCCAAAAAAAAAAAAAAAAAAAAGAAACCTTACCTGCTTGATTGATGAGGTTCTACTCCTGCAAAGGATTTTGTGTTTGGAAATGAGCCACATTTCTCTACCTGCAATGCAAGAAGAATATTTATTTGGATTGATTTACTTTTGCTTTTGGACAATTTGTTGTTAGTTGAAAATATTTTTTTAAATCCCCTCAATAACCTGGAAAGTACTTTGGTTTGCTAGTTCTTGCTGACTCCTATCTAAGTTTTTTTTGAATGCAGAGAAAGACATTGATTATATTTTATTGCTAGTTAGAAGCATGACTGGTGCTCTTTGTACACATTCATGAACGTAAGTGCATTTATGTGTATATCTATTTTGTACATAAATATAAGTGATTTTTTTTTTCACAATAAGGATGAATCTGGTTATATGTGGTGGCTCAGACCTGTAATCCCAAGTACTTCGGGAGGCTAAGGTGGAGGATTGCTTAAACTTAGGTACTTGAGACAAGCCTGAGCAACATAGCAAGACTCTGTCTCTACAAAATATAAAAGAAAATTAGCCACACCTGTTGGTGCACAGCTATAGTCCCATCTACTCTGGAGGCTGAGGTAAGAGCAACACTTGAGCCTAGGAGGTGAAGGATTATGAGCTATGATCCTGCCGCTGCACTCCAGTCTGGGAAACAGAGTGAGATCATGTCTCAAACAAAAATAAATAAATTAAAATGAAAATGAAAAAGGATGAATCACTTAGAAAATCGCATTATCAACTGCTAACAAGTCTATAGTTTTTCGTTTTTGTTTTTCACTTTTTCTTTTCTTAAGATTTTGTAAAGAGCTATTTAGTGCTAGAATATATCAAAGCTGTGTTTGCATTTCAGAAGTTAACAGCACAAATATCCAGCTAAACAACCTTGGCCTGTGGACTGGAGGGGCCTTCACAAACAGAGGCCCCTGCAGGGAGATAAGCTGAGACCAAGTGCGGCTGTGTCAAAGACTAAGATCTGCCTCTCCCCAAGCTTTGGCTTCCTTTCCTCCTTTATTTATATTTTCATTTGTACCTAGTCTCTGCCCAGTCCTGGTGGCAAACGCTTAGTCCAAGTCCTAGCAACTGAATGGCAACATTCTTATTCCAGGTTATTATATATAAAATTTTCGCCCTACATCTTACCCTGAGAGAGTATAAGGAATATGAGAAAATGCTTTGATAAAGGAAATTATTATAAAGTTCAAGTTAGTATTATAACATTACATTAATAAGAATAGAAAGAATTATAACATTCATATCACTATTATTGTTAAACAAAATGAATAATATAATCAACCACTACTGTAACAGAAAGAAAAATCCAACCTCTTCTACCTTATTATCAATACCATTGTCTTCATGTATGATGGACACCATATTTCAGCATGTCACAGATAATTAACACCTTATCTATTAACTACATACACAAGAGACATGGCATGACTTTTTTTGAACATTAGATTTCTAATTTCACTGTAATAACATTTACTAAGCTCTGACTATGTATGAGATCTGTGCTAGGGAAGAAAAAGATAATAAAAGATGAATTAGACATTTTTGCCACCCGAAGCCCATCCCAAAGGGCTCACGGTCTAGTTCAAAACACAATAGACAATATCACCTTGTAATGGGGCTTTGACTGCATTTGATAAGCTGCGTCGCTGAGTAGATGGGGACACGGGTGAGGAAGGGTGATAAACCTGAGGATAAAGAGCATGCCAAAATGATGAACTCACAATGAGTTATGGAGGTACAAGGGGTTTTGAGTCTCTGTTGACTAAATAACATTTTTTCCTTTTTTAATTTTGGTGGTTCTGTTAACAAATCATAGGATTTACATTTCTGAAAGAGTCTTGCAAACAGATTAGACTTTTCCCATTTATATAGCAAATAAAATTATCTTTTATTTGAAGGACAACAAATAACAACAATCTTGAACATATGAAAATTCTAATAAACCTCCTTGATACACATTACATCTGAAAACATAAAAATTCTAATAAACAGCCTTGATACATATTAAATTTGTATGCAAATAGTCTGAAGTTACTTTGTTTGCCTTTTAATCCCTCCTCTTTTTAAATTCTTTTTCTTTTCTTTTTAAAACATGATATTCTATTATTTAGACAAAGGAAAAAATGTTGCTCAAGAGCTGGCCAGAAACTGTTATCATCTTGGAAAGTCCCATAAATTAAGTAATTTAATCTTCACAAAACTTGCATTATTTTTCATCTGAGTTTACAGATGAGGAAAGCAACTTGGCCAAAGTCAATTACCTAGCAAGTTGATTCCTAGTCTGAAGGATCCCAACCAGATGTTCTGGTTACTATGCTTACTTATCAATAAAGCTTTGTAATTTATTTACTTGTTTATTCTTCTCCGACACAGCCTCTTACAGTGTTTAAGGAACCTCTCTGATATTGCATTTGCTTTTTCTGAACTTCACTGTAAACTTCAGCTTCTAAATATCTACAAAATCTGTTGCTTGAAAGGTGCCTTTTTACTTGTCTTTGGAACCATCTATTTTTAGAAATGTTTTTGGCCTCTCTTTCTCAGCTACTGGTAGCCCTTATAAAGCTTTGTGGGATGGTAATGGTTTATTTCAGTTGGATAAATCATACCATTCAGAAAAGCAAAGTTAGTAAACAGCTTAAAGGCAGCTAAGACATGACCTCATTTCCCATCTTCATAATACCCATCCTTACTCTGTACAAGGATTCCTTTTTAATTAAAAAAATAAATAAATTTTTACATTGTAATAATAATACACTATACAAAATTTTAAAAAGATACTGGGAATGCAGACATGGTTTAATGTGAATTTGTATCTTATGTTACATGTAAATAAATGTGTAAAAAGTAACATATATAACTTGGAAAATACATTGTGCTTTAGTTGATGTCATTACTTACTGTGTATTTGTGTTCTTGGATCTTTGCAACAATTCTCAAGTGATCCTCCTATATAGGCTTCAGACCACATGTTAGAAATGAGTTCCGAGCTTGGTAGCTCACTCCTGTAATCCTAGCACTTTGGGAGGCCAAGGTGGGCAGATTACCTGAGATCAGGAATTTGAGACTAGCCTAGCCAACACGGCAAAACCCTTACTCTACTAAAAACACAAAATTTAGCCAGGCATGGTGGCAGGAGCTTGTAGTTCCAGCTGCTTGGGAGGGTGAGGCAGGAGAAACACTTGAACCTTGGAGGCAGAGTCAAGATCACACCATTGCCCTCCAGCATAGACAGAGTGAGACTCTGTCTCAAAAAAAAAAAAAATTAATAATTTAGATCACTGTTACTTGATCCCTTTTTAGCATCTTTGTGTCCATTTAACATTCCATAAAATGACAACAGTGATTTAAAAGTTTCTTCCTCTGTTTTCTCCAAGCTTTCTTTTCCTAATAAACTTTTGAAGGAAACTGTAATTCTTTGCCTGAAAAAAGTATCTTCTGATTTTTATTATTTTAAAATTCTGTCCTTTAATTTTAACTATAACTGTCAAAACAAATCTTTTTTGAAATCTCGTCATAGTTTTTAATTGTCAGTGTTCTTAGCATTTAAAAAAAAAAGTTTTCAAGCTTTGTTTCTCCAAAACTCTTTTTACAGACATGCTCTAAATTATATACATATATTGATTATTTATATGAAGGCATGATTTAACTATGACACAGATATAACCAGATTTCAAATATGCAAGATTGATGGCAATGGAATAGACCTTCCTAAAGTGGGCAGATAATTAGGCATACAGAGTCTCATCTGCCACTGAATTTAAACTCTGAAAATAAACTCAGTGTTGTCCAATGTACTGTTTTCTTGGTGTTTTGGTTAGATAGAGAATAAAAACTGGCAATATGTCATAAATATCTCAACTGAAGACCAGCTTTATAGAATATGAAAGAAAGAAATAGAAACTAAAAAATACAACTAGACAATTTGATAGATAACATTCAGAACAGATGTTGTTTTCCAGGTAAATGAAACATGGAACAATATTGAACTAGAGAATTATCTACATTATTTTGGACATTATATTCCGATACCACATAGTGTTAGGTCATTACGATTCTATGAAATAACCTTTTCAGACTGAATAACATTTTCACATAAGCACACAAATGTTCATGGTCATCAACATAATTTTTGTTTGTTTTAATCGCTTAATGGGAACTGTGAAGTTTTTTTTCAAACCATATTTGAATGGCACTGCAAGGACCAGCGTTTTCTACTTAATCTTGAGGTTGCATTTTTAGTGTGTCCACTGGAAACATTACAGAGAATGGGTGGTAAGTAGGTTCGCGTGTGACTCGACTGGTGACATTTCATAACAATTAGTAACCTTGTCTACACAAGAAAGCCCTCCATCCTGAACTAGGACATATAATGATTCTCTTTATATTGATTTCCATTGAGTCACATTGTGCTTTACTACCTTGCAAACTGTTTAAATGAATGATTAGTCTGAAAACATGGTTAATGTTTTAGAATAGATAAGACATGAAAACAAACCAAATATATTCTTATTTTGCATTGTAAATCTCATTGCTAAGAGGAATTTTATATCAGGCAATGTAGACTATGTGATCATCTTGAAGCTAGGTGAAAAGTGATTAGTGACTTCATCGTACGATATTGCTGAAAATCAAAGCATAACAAATTATTAAACCTGAATTTAAATTCAGTGTTCACTTTAATTATATGTGATTCACATTCACAGCAGCATTTGCTTTTGAGCAATATAATATCTTTTCTAGACTTTGGTTTATATTTTGATGCTTTCATTTACTATTCATGTTGGAAATGACATCCTATGTAAATGCTTTCATGCAAATTTAAAATTGAAGCTAAGTACCAGAAAGGAAAGCAAGAAGTACATGAATTAATAAAAAAGTTAAACTACCCCAGTTAATCTCATACAAAGATGCCCTGTGTGGCTCAGTAATGTTGGCAGCTCGTGGTATAAACATTATGTTTCCTCACCAGTTTCAAGCCCACTGCCCTTTATGAATTGCATTATAACAAACATTTTAAATGAAAGTTTTACAGGGAAGAAGGTGATTCAATAAACAGTAATAGTAAACACTTGTTAGGATTTCTGAAAATCCTAATTGAACCAGTGAGAGGGTGAATGGTCAGCATTTTTTGAAATGTCTTTTAAACGTTGTATATACATTTTGGGCAAGTAGATTTTTCCATTATAGGTACATGGAAATTGAAAAATAATTTTATTTATGGAAAACAATACTAAACTCGATGCTGGTACAAAGAAAAGTTTTGTAATGCATTATAAGTGTAATGCTAATACTCAACTAATAACTTAGTTGAGTATTTCAAAATTTGAAACGGAACTCACTTGGAGAAAGCTTTGGCTCACTTAAGTCAAGCAACTAACCTCATGAATTTTGTTGATTCATTATTAAATTTATAAGAGGAAAGCTATAACGTTACTGTATTTCAGCAAAACCATTGATAATACCTCCTGCATTGCTGAGCACTACAGTAACATGGAGTTGTATCTGCTGTGCCTTGTTTTGATGTAAATGGTTTGATAGTCACACAGAATTAGGATCAAATTTAGTGTCTTTGTAACGATACTATCTTTGTAAAGATTGGAAAATAATCTGTAAATTTCAGGAAATAATAATATATCCTCATGAGAAAATGAGCATATGTGCAGTAATGAATAAGTTTAACATGGAACTATTTATACTTTGAAGTCATCCTTACAGATTCTTTCCTGATATTCTAAAATGCATGAATTTCTGTACATTCATGCAAAAAAAAAAAGAGAAAGATTCCAAACTCAGCATTCTGTTTGCATATGACCTTGCAAGTTTGCATTATTGACAATATTCTTGGTGATTCCTATAGCTTTTTTAAAAACTATGTTAAAAATTAAGGACACTTAGTAAAGCAACTGAAAATGCAAAGCTAAATAAAGCACAGAACCTACTTCAAGGTGGTGAGAGTACATGTTCAAGGTTCTGATTCACACTTCTATTTCACATCATGGGCCTGTTTGTCTTAAAAATGTTACTTTACGCATCAATCTTATAGCGTCAGAATAAAAATATTTATTTTTTTTGTATTTTCCTGTCGAAACACATATTGCTACCTTTCTTTATGGGGGATAAAGAATATCAAGAGTGCTCTTGATGACCTTATATTTTTAGGAATATATTTGAGTGTCTTTTAACAATGAATAATAAACGCTATGGATTCTTCTGAATAGCTCAGTTCAGCTCTCTGTTTGCCAGATGAGAACTATATTGCTCAGAAAAATCAAGATGAATAACCAGAAAATCAATATTTTTTGGACTTAGAAATGAAAGCAATATTATAGAGGACATTTTCTAGGCTCTGAAAAAATCAAGTTGTTTATGTCTCAGAAAAATAAAATAGGGAACAGCTACTTAACTCAGTTTTGAGAAGAGAAATTGCTGCCATATAATAAATAGTGGAAATAAAGTATGGGTTCACCCTGCCGCAGTTCCACACACAAATATACTAAATTCACGTATGTGAACAAAATTGCCCAAACAAAGGCATAGAAGATATTTCAGACTTATGAGAGCTCTGTTCAGTTTTTTTCTTGTTTTGATTTTTTTTTTTTTTTTAATAAAAGGGGACAAGTGAA